>NC_031999.1:54123489-54128857 GCF_001879085.1 Nicotiana attenuata | reverse complement strand
TTCTCTCAATCTCTCAATCTCCAATTTTCAAGACTTCAAGTCTCAATCTCAATTTTCAAGTTAAATCATGCCTCGTTCGGAAAGAGTGCGCTTATTTGTGTCGCAATACTATGAAGTGCTTGAAGAAAATGAAGAAGGCCAAATATTAAAGTGCAAGAACTGTGGAAGAGTCTTAAATTTTCGTTCAGGGTGTACCACAGGCATTTTAAGGAGGCATATAAAGTATTGTGTTGAGGGTATTTATCCGCAAATTCGTCTTTAAGATTTTTCAACAATTTGTGTTATTTTAAAATTATTAGACGTATTTATGCTTCATGTTGTACTTTGTTATTAATTTATTATGCATGCCAATTTAGTTTTACTATTGATTTGTTATTTTACATTTTCGTCAAACACTTTAATAATTAGATTTCTATATTATATATACCACATATATTTATATAGCCATGCATAAGAGCAATTTATATATATACATACACATACGGTTTACAAGAAATTGCCCTAAATAAAAAAAATTAAAAAAAAAAAGCCCGGAAATAAAAAAAGCCCGTTAGGCCCGCTAAGCCCACGAGCCCGGCCCATTTAGCCCAGGACCATATGGGCTTAGGCCCGTCACGGGCTGGTCCTACCCGTTGAGCCCACGAAGCCCGGGACCGCGAAGCCCGGGACCGCCAGAGCCCGGGACCGCTAAGCCCGGGCCCGTTTAGCCCGGCCCATTTAGCCCATTTAGGCCCGGGCCCGGGCCCACATACAGCCTTACTTCTACAAACCAGATCCTCTGTCCAGATTTTATGATTTTAGGGGGCCGCATAGAATATTTCAGGTGACCCCCCACCCCCAACGTAGGTCTGCATATACACTATCTTTCTCAGATCACACTTTATTGGATCATACTGAGTTTGTTATTGTGTTATTGTTGTTGTTGTTGTAGTTTAAAATTATCCTCAGGTTGAAGCTTCTTAGTGGTCACGAAAAAATGAGATTTTTTCCGAACGACAGTAGTAATACTCTATAAATCAAAAGTGTAATGGAGAATAAAGTTATTTAATTTCAGATTGTACATTAGACAACTTGACCCCTTTTCCTTTTAGAAAAATACCAAATGTATATATTTAAAAAAAATCAGAACAAAAAGAATAGAAAAAGACAAAAACCAAAAGCCAAAAACCAAAAAAATGGGAACATGTTGCCTCTATCATTTTCATGATCAAACACCAACTAGAAAACTTCTAAAATAGTGAACACTGCTCCTCATTTCAAAGAAAAAATTCCAACCAAAAATGGAGGAAAACCAAAACACACACCTAAATCAAACTCAACAACTTTATTACTGGGGAAATACACCAGAAGAAGAATATTATACTCTCCAAAATATCAAATCAACCAAATCTTTTTTCACTTCACCTAGAGGCCTATCTCTTTTCACAAAATCATGGCTACCAAAAAACATTTCTTCTCATAATTATAAAGGTATTATTTTTATGGTACATGGTTATGGAAATGACATTAGTTGGATATTTCAAGAAACTCCAATTTTTTTAGCAAAAAATGGATTTGCTTGTTTTGCACTTGATATTGAAGGTCATGGCTTATCTCAAGGTATTAAATCCTATGTACCAAATATAAGTCTTGTTGTAGATGATTGTATCTCATATTTTATTTCAGTCCTAACCAAAAATTCTGAATTCCAAAATTGACCAAAATTTCTTTTTGGTGAGTCAATGGGTGGTGCTATTAGCTTATTAATCCATTTTAGAAACAATATTATGTTAAATGGTGCAATTTTAAGGGCCCCCATGTGTAAGATTTCAGAAAATATGAGACCAAAATGGCCAATTCCACAAATCTTGACCTTTTTTGCAAGATTTGTACCAACTTTGGCTATTGTACCAACAACTGATCTTTTGGACAAATCTGTAAAAGTCCCAAAAAAGAGAGAAATTGCAAGAATGAACCCAAATGGCTATAATGGTAAACCAAGATTAGGGACAGTTGTGGAACTTATGCATGTGACTGATTTTGTTAGTATTAAACTTAGTGATGTAAGTATTCCATTTTTGGTTTTACATGGAAGTGCTGATGTTGTTACTGATCCAAAAGTGAGCAAAGAATTGTACCTAAAGGCTAAAAGTAAAGACAAGACAATCAAGATTTATGATGGGATGGTACATTCTTTGTTGTTTGGAGAAACTGATGAAAATGTTGAGATTGTTCGTAATGATATGTTGGTGTGGTTGAATGACAGATCCTGATTAATTCAGATTCGCGACGTGTAATATTCAAGGTTTGCATATATTCTACCTTCCCCAGGATCACATTGGGTATGTTGTTGTTATTGTTGTTTCAGTTCGTTATTAAGTAATTTTTCCGTTAAAAATGCAAACCCGAGACTTTGATTAAAGATTAAAGATTCCATCCATCTCATCTGCTCCTTGGTGGAATTTTAATTCAGTTTCAGTTCATTCTTGTGATATTCTTCCTTTTCAGAAATACTAAAGGCAAGCTCTTGAAAAAGGCAAATCAAGATTGGATCATTTTCATACAAATGAAATGTTTAATTACAACTTTTTGGTGAATTATATATATATATATTGTTGGATGATTGTGGAAAGCACATATTGTTAGTGCTAATGCTAGTGAGTAATTGGGAGCACTTAGTAAAAGTGAGCAAATAAAATATATTTAGTGAGTAATTTTGGATTGCCAAATACCTATTTAACCCTCTAAATTATAAACATTTATCTTCTTTTTATTTTTTTTAAACTTTTTAGTATTAACAACACAAATTCAAAAATTTATTTACACAATTCAGAATGAATGAAAATAAAGGTTGTAAAATATATATTTCATGCACGTAATATAAAAATAATTATTTAAATAAAGGTATTTTATAATATACATTATATATTCTTGAAAATTATGCTCAATTATATTATTATGTTTCTACCAACTTTTCGATGACACAAAACAATGTTACGGGAAAATAGGGGGACTATTTGTATAGGGTAAAATATGCTATATTAAGTCGTGCATGGAATATATATAATATAATTGAGCAAAATTTTCAAGAATATATAATGTATATTATAAAATTACCTTTATTTAAATAATTATTTTTATATTACGTGCATGGAATATATATTTTACAACCTTTATTTTCTTTCATTCTGAATTGTGTAAATAAATTTTTGAATTTTTGTTTTTAATACTAAAATTATTATTACTAATAAATTATTCTAATTAATTTTTTTACTATGCTCATTATTTTGTTACTCCGGTATTATACATGCTTAAATATTTTTTATTTTTGTAATTTATAAATAATATTTATTTATTCTATAGGTAAGTCCATAATATAAATTAAAAAGGAAAAAAATCATAATATTAAAAAGTTTAAAAAAATAAAAAGAAGATAAATGTTTATAATTTAGAGGGTAAAATAGGTGTTTGACACTCCAAATTTTGGAAAATCTAGTTGAGTGACCTTCTGAGTGCAATAGGCATAGTTCAGTGACTTTGTTGTTACAAATGAAAGAAAAGTAATTTTAGAAGATAATTTGGGATAGTTGAGTGACCATTTCAGTAATGGACTCCCGAAAAATATATAAAATAGTTTATGTAGGATTGTGTCCTTAATTTACAAAGCATATCTATTATTCTATTGCATGTCTATGACTATACAGTCAAAGCTCTCTATAACAGCCTCGTTTATTTCGATATTTTTTGGTTGTTATAGAGGACATATATTATAACAAATAGCTTTTATAGTGAATGACTGTTATATAAGGATGCTGTTATAAAGAGGTCTGACTGTATATGCTACACATTAATTATATCTTACGCTTCTTTTATAGAGAATGACATAGCTAATACTGATTCTTTGAAATAAGATTGTGGAGAATTGAAGATGATACACAACAACGACAACCACCACAACAACAATAACAATAACAACTATACCTCAATTTCAAACAAATCCGGATCAAAATGAAACTTGATGTTTCTTTTTTTTTTGGGTGAAAATAAATTTTTTTATTGATCACCACGAAACCAAATTATAGTGTAACATCAAACTTAAGATGATTAAAGGAAAAAAAAATAGTTACCTTATATGTCTAAGAAACTAGCAAATCCATACCATGTTGTGATATATATTATCTATGTCTGCATATATACAGTCAATCCTCTCCATAGCAGCCTCGTTTGTTCCGAATATGTTATAGCGAAGTACTGTTATAGAGAACATATATTATAATATAACATAAAAATTAGTTCCGAAAAAGCTTGGCTTTTATAGTAAAGAGTTGTTATATAGGGATGCTGTTATAGAGAGGTCCGACCGTACGTAGTTCTTGAAAATGCAAACCCTCACGTAGTGAACTCCTCATGCAACTTACTTTTGTGGTTTTGTCATAATTTGTTTGAAAACTTATATTCTAAAAATAGCTTTAATATTTTAAAGTCAAATTTGGGCAACACATTTGGGCTTCAGAAAGAAATTGTTTGGCCCATTGTAATGATGGGCTTCAAATTGACTGTACATGGCCCAATGGTGACAGATAGCCTTTTATAACTGGGCTTCAACAAAATATGATTTTCTAAGGGAAATTATCAGCTATGTCCATTTATAAGTAGCTCATTACAAAAATTGGCCAATTCATAAAATATTACTAATGTTAGCCAATTAGCTATTTGTAGCAAAAAAAGGTCAAATTTTTGCTTTCTTTTGAGAGTGTGTTATTAGAATAGATTGGGTACATCTTAAGGAGCTTGAATCTCAGATTTGGGATGATTTAGTGAAGTTTTGAGGTGGTTTGAATTGAAAATTCGAAGTAAAAACTGAACATGAAAAAAATGATATGTGTATCATACTGTGTATCAATTGTGTATCACATATGTATCATATTTGTGTCAGTTGTGTATCACATGTATACCTGTGTGTGAGATACATGCATGATACATGTTTGATACATGCGTCGCAGAGGAATTTTTTGAACTCGATTTAATTACGAATTTTGATACAAAACCAGTCCAAATCACCTCCAATCTTCCTCAAATTTTGTATATTGACTTATCTATATGTTTTCAATGAATTTCAACTATACCCATTGAAAAGGTTTCTTTTTTGCTTAGATTTTTGGAATATTATATTTTTTTTAAATATTTTATCACCTTATTTTCTACCTCATCCATGAAATTTTCTTTCTGTCTTGCATCTAATGTTGCTAATCACGCTTAAAAATATGGAAGGAGATTTTTGCATGTGATTCTTTGAGAGAAAGAACCTTATTTATTTGGTTTTTCTATTTTTATATGTGCTTGGCTAGTTTTGATAAGTCTATGACTAATGGCTAGAAGTTGGTAAGTT
>NC_031999.1:54120931-54123134 GCF_001879085.1 Nicotiana attenuata | reverse complement strand
TATATATATATATCCATGTATAATTTGTATATAATCGTATTTATCGGCTAGAAAAAATAAATAATGTATCCATCTGACTATTTATGTAAGGATTCTATAATAATATGGGTAACCAGCCCACTAATAGACCAAATTCTTTGAAAAAAAAATTATCTAGACAAGCCATTTTTGTTTTTCTTCAATCAAATGCCCTAAATGTTTAACCAAAAAGTGGGATTTTGGCCAAAGCTTATTTTTAGAAGAACTCGGGCTACTGATAATCAAATAAAAATATGAATAATGTATGTAAATAAAAGTTGAATAGAAAATGAAGTAAATCGGTATATTCCGGTAGTATTTCGTGTCCTTACAAATGATCAGGTTGCCCCTTTTATAGCTATTTCTAGGTGATATGTTTTGCCTTTGTCTGTCACGACCCGGATTTTCCACCCTCGGGAGTCGTGATGGCGCCTACTCGTAGTAGCTAGGCAAGCCAATTTAATTACTTTTCCATTAATAAACAAATCTTTTTAACAATTTATGGCAACAATATAAAACAACGAAATTAAATAGTAGCGGAAGTCTTAATTATAGAAACTGAATAAAACACGGAGTGGTCAATATAAGCCTCTACCCAAGACTGGTGTCACAATACTCACGAACTGCTAAGAATTTCTAAATACAAGGGCATGAAAGAACACATAAGCTGTTTGTCTCGAATACAAAGAGGCAACAGTCTAAAAGAGAGAATAAGAGAGAGACGCCGGGCCTGCGGACGTCTGCAAGGCTACCTCGGGTCTCACGATACTGAAAGCCTGCTCCCGTGCTAATGCTGCTGCTGCTGCTCGAAACCTGGACCTGTGCAAAAAAATGCACAGAGTGTAGCATCAGCACAACCGACCCCATGAGCTGGTAAGTGTCTAGCCTAACCCCGGCGAAGTAGTGACGAGGCTAGACTGGACACCACATAGATCTGTGCAATTATAAATATACAGCAGAAATCAAAATACAAGGCAAGTAACAATATGGGAGGGGAAAACATGCTGTGGGGAGATAACAGTATTAACAGGAATCCAGTGTGACAATCTAAGAGCAGCTTAGGATTTACAGCAAACAAGAAACTATTACCCAAAATAAACACATTTGTATCAATAACTGTTGCGGCGCGCAACTCGACCCCAATATTTCAACACTGTTGCGGTGTGCAACCCGGTCCACAAATACCATTGTTGCAGCGTGCAACCCGATCCATATCATTTATCAATGTTGCGGCGCGCAACCCGATCCACCTCATTTATCAATGTTGCGGCGCGCAACCCGATCCTCAAATATCATTTACCAATGTTGCAGCGCGCAACCCGATCCTCAAATATCATTATTGCGGCGTGCAACCCGTTCCATATCATTTATCATTCTACCTCACCCAAACAACGGTCACAAATAAGGGGCAATGAAGTAAACAAGTATTGGAAGAATTCCCGGCAAGGGAATACAGTCAAACAATTCAATCCCGGCAAGGGAACAATATCAATAAACTCAATATCCCGGCAAGGGAATAACCAATAACTCTTTCTCTTGCTTTCAATTCTTACCTTATAATTCACCTTATCATTTGAGCCAACGCTCCCAAGAATCGGATCATTTCGTATACCTTCAAAATTCGTATCACAACTCGAGCCAATGCTCCACGAAATCAAATGATCTTATTGTCTTTCACGCGTTCTTTACAACATATAGAAATCCTCAAATAAGCACGAAAATTACAACCAAAACATGATAATCGCATTATGAGGACTCACGGTCATGCTAGACACCAATGTATAGATACTCGTCACCATGCCTATACATCGTACTCGATCACTTAGCAAGTAGCAAGCAAGACTCAACTCCTATTCCCTCAAGCTAGGGTTAAACCAAACACTTACCTCAAAGCCTTGAACTCGACTCAAGCCTCAACTATGGCTTTACCCCGTGATTCCACCTCCAATCCGCTCGAATCTAGTCACAAATTGCTCAATTACTTTAAAACACTAAATGAATCAATTTGAATGCATAAAAATGAATTTCCCAATTTTTACCCAAAAATTCCAAAATTGCCCCTGGGCCCACGTGGTCAAAACCCGAGGTTCGAACCAAAATCCGGTTACCCATTCCCCCACGAGTTCAAATATATAATTTGTTTTGAAATCGGACCTCAAATCGAGGTCCAACTCCCCAATTTATG
>NC_031999.1:54114473-54119212 GCF_001879085.1 Nicotiana attenuata | reverse complement strand
GTATATAGTTTTTGGACTTGCGTGCAGCGTTTGGATTTGGAGCCCCGAGACGATCGGGCGAGTTTTGGATAGGTCCACGGAGTGTATTTGGACTTTGAAAAATTGTTGCAGGTTTAGTTCTCGGTATTTTGGCCTCTCGATCTCGCAATTGCGATCGCAAATGCGATGTCTGATTGCATAACCTTTCTCCATCTTTGGTTTTGCTAGCAACGGTGGATTTGACAGGTATGTCTTCAAGTTCTTGAGTGCTCATTGACATTCCTCAGACCATTCGAGCTGATCTTGTTTTTTGAGAGCTGAAAAGAATTTAAAATATTTTTCTGATGACTTAGAAATGGATCTCCCCAAGGCTGCAATTCTTCCCGTTAATCTCTGCACCTCTTTCTTATTTGTGAGCATGTTAGGAATTTCTTCAATGGCCTTAATCTGCGCAGGATTTACTTCAATACCTCGATTAGAAACAAGAAAACCCAAAAACTTACCTGACGAGACGCCAAATGCATATTTCTCGGGATTTAGCTTCATATTGAATTTTCGTAAAATATGAAATGTATCAGACAAATGTTGTATATGATCCCTCGACTTTTGAGATTTGACAAGCATATCATCTATTTAGACTTCCATGATTTTTCCTAGGTGTTCCTGAAACATCTTGGTCACCAGTCTTTGATACGTGGCTCCGGCGTTTTTGAGGCCAAAAGGCATCACTTTATTACAATAAGTCCCCCTATCTGTTATAAATGAAGTTTTTTCTTCATCTAGGGGATCCATTTTGATTTGGTTGTACCCTGAATATGCATCTAAAAAGCTTAACAACTCATGTCCTGCAGTAGCATCAATTAGCTGATCTATATGTGGTAATGGAAAAGAATCTTTAGGGCATGCTTTATTAAGGTCGGTGTAATCTACACAAACTTGCCATTTGCTATTCTTTTTCGGTACTACTATAGTGTTGGCCAACCAATTAGGATACTTTACCTCGCGGATAGACCCAATTTTTAATAATTTTTGAACCTCATCTTGAATCACCTGGTTTTTGAAAGCCCCTGCTTTTTTTATTTTTTTATTTGACAGGTGGATACGATGGGTCTTTATTTAACTTGTGAGTCATTACTTCCGGGGGTATTCCTGTCATATCAGAATGGGACTAGGCAAAACAATCTATGTTAGCTTTTAAAAATTCAATCAACTTACCTTTCAAGTCGTGGCTTAAGTTGGCCCCAATATAAACTTTCCTTTCAGGCCATTGTGCAAACAATGCTACAGCCTCTAGTTCTTCAATTGTTGTTTTGATATTGTCATTTTCTTCTGGTTCTTGAATAGAATCAGGCCTTGAGTCCACATCTGTTCGCCCTTGTTCAGTTGAGGTTTGTGCCGTGATATCCTCAACTGGACTCTGTAATTGCTACTTTTCTTCATTTTTTTGTATTTGAATCTGCTACAAAATTGATGCTTCTGGAAGTCTGTTGATCCCCACGAATTTGACGTATTCCCCATGGTGATGGGAATTTCATAACTTGATGCAAGGTAGATGGAACAACATCCATCTCGTGAATCCACGGTCTTCCGAGAATTATATTGTAAGCCATTTCCATCTCTACTACCTGAAACTTCGTTTCTTTTACCACTCCTTCTGCGAATGTTGTAAGTGTTACCTCTCCTTTTGTCACAACGCTCGAATTATCGAAGTCGGACAGGGTATGTGCCTTAGGTACCAGTCTATCTTCTTCTTGCATCTCACTTAGTACTCTTAGCAAAATAATGTTCACGGAACTACCTGGATCAATCAAAACTCGTTTCACATTAGTATCATGTACAAGTAGAGAAATTACCAGTGCATCTTTGTGGGGGGTTATCACGCCATCCGCGTCTGCATCATCAAATGTAATACTTTCTTCCTCCAGAACATGTCGAACCCGTTTCCCGTGTGTAACTGTAACTTTTAGAAATTTTCTTGGCTGCTGTATATGTCACGCCGTTAATTTCTTCGGCTCCACTTATAACATTGACGGTCCTTTTTGGAAAAAGAGGTTTGGGCAGCTTCTGCCTGTTCTTCATGTATGCTTGCTTACCATTTTCACTAAATAGTTCGGTAAGATACCCTTGCTTTAATAAATGGTCCACCTCACCTTGTAATAGTCTACAATCCGCTATTTTATGACCATGGTCGTTGTGAAACTCACACCAGTGATCAGGGTTGCGCCTATTTGGATTTGATCTCATTTCCTTTGGCCACCGCACCTTATCACCCATGCTTCTTAAAACAGCTACGAGCTCGGAAGTGCTGACATTAAAATTGTAACCGCCAAATCTTGCCTTCAAGTTTCTATCATCGTCTCGCGTCTCTTGCATGTTTCGATCGTTCCCAAACTTTGAGGATGAATCCGACTCTTTATTTCTCGATCTATGATCATACCTTGAATTGTCTTGCTTTGATCGTGAATCTTTTCCCGCTGGACCCATATATGGTTCGTATCTATTTTTACCAGACCTTTTTTTGGTTTTCGCACGTCTCGAACTTACCTTTTCATCTTTTTGGGACCATGAGTTAATATCTTCTTCTATCCTTTGCTTCGTGCTGTATCTGTTGTAAACGTCATTCCAAGTTGTTGCTGGGAATTCACAAAGACTTTCCTTGAGTCGCCTCGTGGCTTTTGAGCTTTTCTCATTCAAATTACTGGTAAAGGCTATAGCTGTCCAGTTGTCCGGTACTCGTGGTAGCGTCATCTTTTACGCTGGAATATATCCACGAACTCTCTAAGCAACTCTGAGTCTCCTTGCTTGATTGTGAAAATATCTTCCATTCTTTTGTCGACTTTTTGAGCTCCCGAATGCACTTTGGTGAATGAATCTGCAAGCTCAGCAAAAGAATTTATAAAATTTTCGGGTAAGAGAGAATACCATGTCAATGCTCCCTTGGTGAGTGTTTCACCAAATTTCTTGACCAATACTGATTCGATTTCTGGTTTGGTTAAGTCGTTGCCTTTCACGCCAGTTGTGAATGCAGTCACGTGGTCTCATGGATTAGTTGCTCCATCGTATTTTGCGATAGCGGGCATTTTGAATTTCTTTAGAATTGGGAGGGGAGCAGCACTTGGCTTCCAAGGTTGTTGTGAATATTTGTCCATGTCTATTCCTTTGATTACTGGTAGTACTCCAGGTATTTGCTCTATGCGATCGCTTTGTTCCTTGAGCTGCTTCTGCAGAGTTAGAACTAAATTTTGTAAATCAGAATTAACCATGTTACCTGGTTTGCCATCACGAGACTCGCTTAGAGTTCCACCAGTGCCTGAATGCACGAGCCCAGAACGTGGGTTTTCCAATGTATTCTGGTTCGGAGTTGGTATTGGCGGCGCAACTGGCAACTGGCTAGTAAAAGCACGGAGAGCATTACTGACTTGCTGAGCAATCAAATTTTTTAAGGCATCATCAAATGCTTGTTCATTTACAACTCCATCATTTTGAATCGCCTCGACTCCGTTTTGATTTGCAACTCCATTGTTTGTCTCAGATCCATCTGGAGTTCCTTCTGGTGATTAACGTTGTGAATCATGTGGTGAAGGAGGGGGAGACCTGTCTCTTGCATTATTTTCTTGTTGTTGAAGACCTTGTTGACGATTGTCATTGATATTCGACATAGTAAGTTGTTTGATGAGAGAATTGATTTAAGAAAGCAAAACGATTATGAGATTCCCGGTAACGGAACCAATTTATTTAACCAAAAAGTGGGATTTTGGCCAAAGCTTATTTTTAGAAGAACCCGGGCTACTGATAATCAAATAAAAATATGAATAATGTATGTAAATAAAAGTTGAATAGAAAATGAAGTAAATCGATATATTCCAGTAGTATTTCGTGTCCTTACAAATGATCAGGTTGCCCCTTTTATAGCTATTTCTAGGTGATATGTTTTGCCTTTGTCATAATAAGGCCAATGTTGACAATTAAAGGTATTTAATGCTACATTATAAATGATAATCATTATAATTCAATACAGATTCTCTAACGTTCTCAGTATTTAATGCCTATTAAATACTGTATCCGTTTCAACTTTTGCTGTGAGGTTCATTCTCTTATATTGACTTTTGAACATAAAGAGGTGCGGGTACCGAGTCTCTTGAACCTCTACTCGTGTATGTTGTATCTCGTGCCTCTTTAATTATTCTTTGTTGATCGTCATCCTTTGACCAGTCTACGTGTCATGACACGTCATCTTTCATTAAATTCAATATATACGAACTTAATTTTTACCAATACACTAAACATGTGGTAAAAGGAAAGAACTTACCCACACGAGTGTTTACTAATTTGCTCTAAAGTGTAATATTAAAAAGTTTTATCCAAATTTACTTTCTCTTATTTATGTACGTTCTACTAAAACCTAACATAAGACATGTATATCAATGTATTTTCATGCTTTAAAAGTGTAATAGGAAAAAGTTTTATCCAAATTTATTTGCTCTTAGCTATGTACATTCTACTAAAACCCTACATAAGACATGTATATCAATGTATATTCATGCTAGCGTTTCAATATATCACCAATGGTTCGAACCCATAAAATTTGAATCCTCGATCGACTATGAGTTAGGGAGGGGCGGAGCTATAGAGCGGAAGGGGGTTCCAGAACTCCTAATTATACTGTGAATACAACATTGAATTTTTATGTATATATATATATATATATATATATATATATATATATATATATATATATATATATATATATATATATATAT
>NC_031999.1:54111491-54114453 GCF_001879085.1 Nicotiana attenuata | reverse complement strand
TATATATATATATATATTAGACTTGAATTTTCTTAATTTTTTCAAGTATTTTTTAAAAAAAATTATTTTTTTATTTTTGAAATCTTCTTGGCGAAAATTTTGCTTCTACCCATAGCCTAATAATTATATTAAAAGCTCAAAAAAAAAAAGAAGAATAAAGTTACTACTATTAATTACTTTCCTTAAAGGCTCGTATCTTCAATGTTTTCAAAGTTCACGGGTGTTTCATGAAATCTTTGAGACGATATTTTGAAACTTATATTATTTAATAATTTAAAGGAATATAACACGAACAGTTAATTATTTTTTACTTGTAATAAGTTACAACTTTTATATTCTTCCTTTTACTTTTCTGTTTTTCTTTTGGAGTGTAATATATGTTCTTCTATAAAGAAAAGTAGGAATGGCGGGAATCACCCGAGATATATATAATGTTAAGGTATTTCATTGCTTTTTATTTTTAATTTTATTTTAAATAATTGCAAATCCCCATGCTCGTAAACTTGTATAAATAATTAGCTGAAAATAGTATCTGCAAGCTGTGTTCTCATTTTCAATATCATTATGGTAGCAATTTATAGAAATATTTGCTCAAATATCAAAATAACTAATTAGGTATATTACCGTTGGTCCCAAATTATGTGTCACTTTTCGCTTCTCTCGAAATTCAAATTATGTGAGCTTTGCCAATATTTAAAATGTTTTCTTAATCATATTGTCATGAGAAAAATTACAACTATAATACTTTTAGTATAGTTTTTAAATATTTAAATTTTAATTTTAAAATATTATATTAATCTAATTTATTTTAGTTTCAAAAATTAATTAAAATGATTCTCGAGAAGGGAAGCATGTCAAATAAATAGAGACGAAATTTTGCATTTATTATAGAATTAGAACCCTCTCTACCAAAAGGAGAAATCACATTTACAAACACCCACATCTATACATAGACAAAATATTTACTGAATTTTATGCTTATAATGGCCATGATTTCTGTGAAAGTGAAATCATTTAAGCTTAATTATTGTAATTTTTCTTGAAGAAAAAAAAATCCCTCTGCTTCTTTTTCGCTAGAATAACTAAAAGAGGAAACAAAAGCACCTTTATTTCTCATTCAACTCATGAGAAGAAGTATACCATTAAATGATGAACACAAAATAGAGGATATATGGAAGAATCACTTAAAAAGGAAATCTACGAAATTCGTCGCTAATTTATCGCTAAATCACTCGTAGCTAACGGAACTTCTTGACAATTTGTCGTTAAGCTGTCGCCAGGGGTGAAGCTACATTGTCCTAAGGGTGTCAATTGACGACCCTTCTCGAAAAATTTTACCATGTACATAAGTAAGTAAAATATTAAGTTGTAAAGGTATATAACATATAATGAACACTCGTTCTAGAGGAATATTTTCTTACTTCTTTCAAGTTTGAACTCCCTTAGGGAAATTTTTCACTTTGCCAATGTCCGTTGCTAGATAGGATTAACGATGGAATACTTTATTTAGCTACATAATTTGTCAGTTGCTAATTCCTGTTTTTCAAATAGCGAATAAGTAGAAAGTAACATAATTCAAATAGAAGCTATAATAATAGGAAAATTAACTTCACTAGAATATTGTTCTTCTGTACATTGTTACATACTATACTTCAGTAATTTAAATTCTTCTTCTTCGTACTGTAATTAAAAAAAAAAAACTCCACAAGAGTAAAAACAACGGAAGCAAAAAAAAAAAGGAATTTTTTACTTCAATATTTAGAAATATTGAAAGAAAAAAGGTAAAAAAACTATAAACTTGCTTTAGGATTAGTAATCTCACTAGCATTAGCAAGATGTCTCATAACATCAACTTGAACTCTAAGTGAAATGATATAATCTAGGGTTTCTTTAATTAAAGAAACATTATCCATATATTCTCCACCAGGAACAAGACTTTTAAGAACTTTAGTTCTATTCTTCACCAATTTTCTTGCTATAGAAATTGGAGAGATCATTTTTCTACCTTTTCTTGAAATCCTGCGGCCGACCTCAACTTGTTTGGGACTGAAATTTAGCTGTCGTTGTCTTGAAATCTTGCAACTTTTGGTTACAATTTTCTTGCATCTAATGCTCTTTTGGGACATAGCCAATAATCCCATTGAAGATTTCTTGAATATCATTGATCTCTTAGAAATATCATCATTTCCAAGAATATGATTTATGATAATTTTGTTAGTATCATCTTTTGAAGCATTGGCCAAAAGGGAATGACTCCAATAAGTAGTAGATTTTCTTGTTGAAGCCATTGCTATATCTGCTGATAATTTTATAGCTTTTTTTCTCTCAATTATGCTCATTTTTTTCTTTGTTTCACTGCATATTTGTAGACCCTTTATCCATTTCTTGAGAAATTCTTGCTTGAGTGAACTAGGATTCCTCATTCTTCAAACAAACTATATTATAAAAAGAAAAAGAAAAGGTAAAAAGATCATATTAGTTTTGGAATCAATAAAACCAAGAAAAAAAAAGAAGATTAAAAATTAAGGAGTAGGATATATTAATAGATTCTTGAAACATATATTAAACAAGAAAAAACAAAGAGAAAACAAAGCATAAAGTCTCTCTAGCTTGATTTACATGTTCTTATAGGTAGACAATTAGGTGTTAGAACTTGAATTAAAGAGGCAATAGAAAGGAATGTTTATAGCTACATATGATAAGAACATGCAAAAAATAAAACTAGAAAATAAACATGAATCATATGATTTTATTATTAGGAGTGAAAATTGAGTGAAAAATAACATACCTTATAGTCAACTTTCTTCAACTTCAAAACAAAAGAAGTGACAAAATATGTAGTTTCTTTAGGATTCAAGAAAGTTGTAGCAGAAGAAAAACTGAAGAAATGGAAGTATGGGAATGAGAGGAAGAAGTTAGTGAAAAAAAGCCAATTTATTTGATCAGATGAAAGGGGGTGGGT
>NC_031999.1:54058040-54111471 GCF_001879085.1 Nicotiana attenuata | reverse complement strand
GGGGGGAGTGGTGGGCCAATGAGAGAAGGACACAGCACATGCTATCACATGGAAGCCCATGGCCCACTTAGCAAAAAAAACCCTAAAAGAGAGAGAGGAATAATAATGATAATATCTAATAACCTTGGTTTAAGACAGAATAAAAAGGTTCCCTAAATGTCATGCAAAACCTAAATATTTGTAACTTAATTTGGCTACAAAAGGACATTAACATATATCCCACATAATTATATTGCTCCATGAAATATTTTCATCCTTCCGGGAGCAAAGCGGATATAGGATTTAAGCTTTATAGGGTTCGTATAATTACTAATATAATCCCGGGATATAATTTAAGTTTGTATTTATTTCATATTTGGTTATTGGTATTAATTAATACTAATACAAATTTTATACCAAAATAGTGGTGTATTAACCATCCCACATTGAATTTGAAATAATAATCCCATGATTATATCCCGCCTCGCAACCAAACAGACGCATGTGTGTTCAACCTTTAAAGCTCTTAGCATTGAACTCATTATATTATTAAAGTTATGAATTCATATTTATTATTTATTGCAATTTTAGTGAATCTTTATACATAAAATACGCTGAAAGTACTAGGTTCATATGAATTTGATACCGACAAATTGCATTTGCCCTTGTCCGGGAGAAGAAGGAAGAGAGAAAAGAAAAGAAAAACGAATTTACCTTTTCATTTCTTCATTCATTTGGATAATTTGTTCAATAAATATCTAATATTATCTTATAGTAATATAAAGTTTCCCGAATTAGTATTTATATTTAATTTCCATTCTATCATTTTTGTCCCTTCAATATGAGATTATTATCTAGTTGAGGATTTAGTGGATAAAAAGTGAGGAGATTAGTGGATAAAGAAATTAAAAGAAAGAAAATTTGTTTAAGTAAACCATGTTAAGGAATTGTTTTTTCTTTTGTTTTATCATCCAATTTGACTAAAAAAACAAATGGTTTGGTGTAATCCAATATTTGATGCAGTGAACCAGAATCTAATACTTTGAAACTGTAGGCTTGGTTTCAATAAATTATAGATAAATAAATACATAATATAATAGTGACAATTTAAAACATGATTAGGGCAAATGTGGGGTAAAGAGAAACATAAGCGTCATTAGCGGTCAACTATCTCTTTTTTTCCCTTCCCTCCCATGTTTCTTTATCTTTATCTTTCTTTTGTTTGTTTGTCGATTAGAATTTAAAATTTACGGATTTAAAATTCTAATTCTTTTAAATTACGGTAAATTAAATTAATAATTCGTATATAAACAATTGATTTCTTAATTTGGGTTCGGCAAGCCCGTAACTATACTTCCACTTCCACTGTCTCAGGGAGGGGGAGGGGAGGAGGGGGTGGGGGGTTTAATACCTGTATTTACAATAATCTTGTTTAAGTAGTGTTGATTGTTGATGGATTATTATGTAACCTACTTTTGGTTTTCTAATGTAACACTATTAATATCAAATAGTTGCTCCTTTAGGTTTAAGAAGTTGCTTTGTGAAAAAAAAATATATAAAAAAAAAATACTTTGTATATATTATTATCAAAACAGAAAATACTTTCCCACAATCGTTTACGTCGAACTAATGAATGGATGGAGATCGAGAATAGTATAACATCCTCCGACCTAATTTATCAATTGAATGTTGGTATATTTAGCGGTGAAGCTAAAAATTTATTCAAGGGTGTTCAAATTTAAGAGAAGTGAAAAAAAAATTCCGATAAAGAGTGTTCAATATATGTCATATACCTCTAAAATTTAATATTTTATCTATATACGCATTGTAATTTTCCGACGAAGAGTGGTCAATTGACCAACCTTATGACAATGTAGCTTCGCCCATGGGTATATTAATGTGGTTTGATGTAAATATTAGATCACAAGAATAAATATAACATAAACAATCCAAAAAAAAAAATTACTCCCTCCGGTGCACAATAAGTGACCATTTTATTTTTTTATTTTGGTCCAAAATAAGTGTCCCATTTACATAATCAAGAAGGAATTAATTTTATTTTTCCAAAATTACCCTTATTTACATATTCCAATGTGTCAAGGTAACAATTAATTAAGGTTAATTTAGTAAATACTCTTTTTTTCTCTAGGAATTTGTATTTTTTTAATGAGTGTGCCAAAGATTAAAAATAGTTACTTATTGTGAATCCGAGGGAGTATCTCAAAAGCTGAGTTAAGAATTAAATAAAGATACCAAAAGTTAATGCTTCCATTGACATAAATACACGTAATTTTGAACAACCATTCTTGAAAGATCAAAATTTAAATGAACTTCGTTTGTTTTAATGAGTTATTGTAAAGTTGCTACAACTAGAAACTTGTTTTCAATATAATTAAACACAATATTTGCAATAAAAAAAGAGTGACACAATTACAATACATCTCATTGTGTTTCATTAGTTAGCCTTGATCTATATAATGAAAATGATGGGCTGAGTTAAACAATTTTCTTTTTTTTTTGGTTTCCCATCCGATGTCCGGTATCCACATTGGGGCCCGACTAAATCCGGATTCACGCCGGGAAGTCCCACATTGGGGGGTAAAGCGCTCCCTAACAAAGGCGATTCCATACCCAGGGGCTCAAACTTAAGACCTCTGGTTAAGGATGAAGGAGTACTTGCCACTCCATCACAACCCTTATTGGTTGTTAAACAGGAGTTAAACAATTTTCTAATACTCTTTAAGTCTGCCTCGGCAATAAATGCAGCATGCAAACACTATCAAATCCATAGAAATTAGATACAAATGATTGATTGGGGGATAGGTAGTTTATAGACTAAAAGTCAAAGAACCTTAAATTTGGCATTAGAATTTACAACAATAACAAGAATGAAAAAACTTAAGAACTTTTTTGGGATATATATATAGCTAGCTCTGGTAAAAACTTACTTGCATAGAGTATTTACACAAATCATATCACTATATCATAGTTAAGTAATTTAATAACATAATATATATATGTATATAAAAATCTACTTATAAACACATATCATATATCTATTAGCTTGTTGTAAACACCCGCCGCGACTAAAACAAGAATACACAGTAAGAAAAGGGAAAATTGGCAGGATCCAGAAAATATGGAGAAGTGGGGGGGGGGGGTGCATAGTGGGTCCCAAGAGCAATGAAATTTCTTAGAGAGGGCATAGGTTTTGGCTTTGGGCAAGAAAGGAAAAATCACTCACATGGTCTCCACATGGGGGTTTTTAAAGTATGGCTTGTGATGAGAATGTGAGGGGGCCTTTGTTTTTTCAAGAGTACAAAATCTTCTTCAATGATTAGACATGTCTCATGCTTGCCATAAATCAAGAAAATTAATTTTATTCCTAATAATGTTCCATAGTATAACTTGGACTAGTGTTATTTTCTAAGCATCAAGTTTAGTTCTTTAAATCTTGTGTGTAAAAGATATAACATGTTGTACCTCCTCCTCCATATTAAAGAAAAGGTATCCTTAGACTAATAAAGCTTGGTTAGAGAAAAGACATTCTCCATACTGCAATTCGAAAAGGTTTTTTGAAGCAGGTCGCCAGGAGCTAAGATTGGTCTGTAGTTGTTAAACTCAAGATGGATAATAAAAATATGATGAAGACATATAGATATAGAAAGCGTTCCTCGAGTTCGAGGAATCACAAGTTTCTGAGTGTAACTCGGAATATGTAACGACCCGGCCGGTCGTTTCGTGAGTTATAGTCCCACTTTTCATTCTGCTTCTTTTTGTGTCCTTCAGCTTTATTATGATATATCGGGTCAGTTGGTTTGGTTCTGGAGCGGTTTCGGAGAGGATTTGAGACACTTAATCTCTTTTGTGAAGGCTTAAGTTGGAAAAGTTGACCGGATGTGACTTATGTGTAAACGATCTCGGATTTGAATTTTGATGGTTCCGTTAGCTCCGTTAGGTGATTTTGTACTTGGAAGCGCGTTCGGAATGTGATTTGGAGGCCCGTGGTAGAATTACGTTTGAATTGGCGAAAGTTAGAATTTTGGCGATTTTGGTCGGCAGTGGAAATTTTGATATCGGGGTCGGAATGGAATTCCGGAAGTTGGAGTAGGTTCATGGTGTCATTTGTGACGTATGTGCGAATTTGAGGTTATTCAGACGTGATTTGATAGGTTTCGGCATCGTTTGCAGAATTTGGAAGTTTAGGAGTGCTTAGGCTTGAATTCGAGTGTAATTTTGATGTTGTTTTGAGTGATTCGAAGGCTCGACTAAGTTTGAATGATGTTATAGGATGTGTTGGTATGTTTGGTTGAGGTCCCGAGGGCCTCGGGTGAGTTTCGCGTGGTTAACGGATCAAGTTTGAAGTTTGGAGAATGGCTGAAGTTTGGAACTCAGCTGTCATAACCGCACCTGCGGAGAGGGAGCCGCAGAAGCGGGAATTTGATCGCAGGAGTGATAGGAAAAAGAGTTGGCAGAGTCAGCAGGTGCGAGGAGTTAGCCGCACCTGCGGTGGTCGCAGAAGCGGAAGAGAGGGAGCAGGTGCGAGGCTGAATCGCAGAAGCGTGAGTATATCCGCACCTGCGTGAGCGCAGATGCGGTCTCAAGGCCGCAAGAGCGAGGTCCAGATTTTAAGTGAAGTTCCGCACTTGCGATAGTCTTTCCGCAGGTGCGGCGTCGCAGAAGCGACAATTGGACCGCAGATGCGGTATCACCGGGCAGAAAGTATAAATAGCACACTTCGCGAATTTTGGTTCATTTCCACCATTTTCATGTCGGTTTTTGGAGCTTTTGGAGTGATTTTGAAGGGAGATTCAAGGGGTTTTCAGTTAGGTAAGTTGCTTGAGCTCTAGTACTCCTATCTATGGTGTTTTTCTATTATTTTATCAATTAATTAGTGGAAATTAGGGGTGAAAATGAGGGGTTAGGGCTTTGGATTTTGGAGAGTTTGATTTGAGGATTTGAGGGGCCAAATGGAGTCAGATTTTGATAAATTTTGTATATATGGACTCGTAAGTGAATGAGCTTTCAAGTTTTGTAATTTTTGTCGAATTTCGATACGTGGGCCAGGCCCGGGGCCGGGTTTGAACCAATTTCAGGTTCTTGGTCTAATTTAGTAGTTTTTCTTGTGGAATTCATTCCTTTAGCATATATTGATGGTATTGTACTAGTTGTGAATAGATTCAGAGAATTTGGAGGCCGAATCGATGGGCAAGAGCATCACGGAGTAGAGATTTGATCGGTTTGAGGTAAGTAACGATTGTAAATCTAGTCCTGAGGGTATGAAACCCCGGATTTTGTGTCATGTGACTATTTTGAGGTGGCGTACATGCTAGGTGACGGGCGTGCACCGTTGGGGATTGTGACTTGGTCCATCCCGTATTAACTGTAAAGTTGAATATTTTGTTGAAACCACATACTTCTTACGTGTTTTAGAAAGAATTTCTGTAAATCAGGTTGGATGCCATATTTAGGACTTATGCCAGCGTTGTTTGGACCCTTAGAGGTCTTTTATTACTATACTCCCATTATTTTCGATTGAAAATGTATACTCAGTCATGTTTATATTATTTACTGCATAACTCAGTCTCTATTACTCCGTTTTGATGCATCATATAAATGTTGTTCAAGGTGAATACCTTGTTTCCTGAGAGCCCGAGAGGCTGCAGAGGTTATGACTGAGTGAGGCCGAGGGCCTAATTTATGGACCCGGCCGCACGCCGCAGCATGTTTTACTGATTCATGACTAAGTGAGGCCCGATGTCCTGATTGAATTATGCCATGATTGGCTTGTTATAGTGCTTGAGCTGAAGGAGCCCCTCCGGAGTCTGCACACCCCCAGTGAGTGCGGGTACCTATTGAGTGCGAGTGCCGAATGCTGAGTGACTGGGAGGCATGAGTGATGGTGAGGTTTGCCCGATGGGCTGTATACGAGTGATAGTGAGGTTTGCCCGAGGGGCTGTATATGAGTGATATTTGCCCGATGGGCTGTTTATGATTTCATCATTTTTGCTCACCTTTGCATTGAGCCTTTGTTTGAAAACTGTTGAAAGATATTTTAAAACGATTTATTGGAACTGGATTTAAACAAGCAGATTTGATTCAAACTATGGTTTTTAAAAGCGTGTCGTATTTTACTGAGTTTCTGCGATTTGAACTTTATTTGCATTACTGCTCGTCACTACTTCTCAGCCTTTATTTACTGTTGTTACTTACTGAGTTGGCGTACTCACGTTACTCCCTGCACCTTGTGTGCAGATCCAGGCGTATATGGACACGGTAGCAGCTGTTGACTATTCCAGTTGCAGATTTTCTTGGAGATAGCAAGGTAGTTGCCTGGCAATCGCAGCCCTGCTCTTCTCCCTCTTATCTTCCATTAGTTGTTTTTAGTTATTTTAAGACTATGTTAGTCTCGATAGTAAATGCTCATGACTAGTGACACCCGGATGTCGGGCTTTTCTTTTCTGCACTTCTGTTTTGATTTGAACTCCTTTATGAAGATTTTATATTAAATAGCTTTGGAATTGTCTTTGAAATGAGAATATCGAATTGTTTTGGTAATGTGTCGGCTAGCCTAGTACCACGTTAGACGCCATCACGACAGGATTAATTTTTGGGTCGCGACAAAATAACTACCAATAGTTTGGCACAAATCATGTATTTGTTAGTAGAAAATCCATTCAATATATAGATCATCAATCCGATAAGCGGTCTTATTCTAAAATTTAAAATTCATAAATTTTCAATATTAGATTCACGCCTTTGGTAATTGGGTTCATCTACATTCGGGCCGTAAAAATCATCTAGTTTTGTCCTAAAAATAAACTTTTTTTTTTTCAATTTTATACAATAGACATTTTCTCCTCCTATATATTCCAATCAATATCTATGTTTCTGATCTTTACATAATTCTGGTTTCCAACTAAACTTTATCTATAATTCAAATGATAAGGTATCTTAATTTTTTCTTTTCATTTTGCTCTATATAGTTAGATCCACCTAAGTTACATATCAATTCTTTATTTATGGAGTGAAAAAAGTAATTAATTAGTAATCACACAGATTAGTGTGTGTGTATATATATAAAGAATTTAATTTTAAAGGTAAAGTTGGAGGGAAAAATAATTTCAGTTATTTGTCGTAATGAATCTTTGCGAGTGATCAAAAGGAACCGTTATTTGCTTCTCCACTCAATCCAACTAATATTTGCTAAATTAAATATTTTCAATACACTCTTAAATTTATCTCGTGTAATTTTGTTGACACAAGATTGTTAAGATATAAAGAAAGTAACCATAATCGCTGAAATGTGTTCATAAAGGAAAATATTTTTTTTTTGTCTCTTATAATGATTTTACTAAAAAAATATAAAAATTATATTAAAAGACAAATAATATGAACCAAAACAGTAAAATAGATTAAAAAAATGTGTGAGATATGGCATCAACCTAACCTCAGTAATCATATAATATAAAGAGCCAAGAATCCTCTTTTAAAAGTCATCATATCTTCATCCTTTTTATCTTTCAATTCAAAATCAAATTTGACCAGACACTTAGGTCATCAAATAAAGATTCCAAATTAAATATTTCTAATTTACTAAAAAAAATTTGAGCAATATATCTTCATTAAAAGTGCCCTTATATTCAATCCCAACTCCCACATGCTAACTAACAAGGTTTGTGGTGGAGTACAGTGGCAGAGGTAGGATTTTCGCTAAGGGGGTTCAAAAACGAAAAAAGTTAAAAAAGATTGTAACTAATGAAAATTGAACCAATGACATTACAAAGATTTGAACCCCCTTGACCACTAAGCTACGCTTTTGGGCTGTGTCAAGGTGATTCAAATAATAATATAGAGGTAAAAATCAGATTTTGCCTTATATATACAGTGTATTTTTTTGGCGAAGGGGGTTCGGGCGAACCCCCTTCCGCCCCCCTAAAGGAGTGATACATACTTCTTTATCCTTAACTAAAAATTTTGGGTTCAAGCACTGAGTCGAGTATAGATTCTCCTTTATTAAAGAGCGTTTTACCTCCAATCTGGGACTTTCTGACGCGAGTTTGAATTTAGTTCGGTTCCAATAACAATACCAGACATAACAATAATTGTGATGAAGTGGTAAACACTCCTTTATCCTTAACAGAAGGTCATGGGTTCGAGCCATCAATATGCAGTCGCCTTTGTTAAGAAATACTTTACCCCCAATATGGAATTTCCGACACAAATTAAAATTTAGTCCAGTCCAAATACAGATACCAGACACTGAGAAAGAAAAATAAAAAATAAAGAAAAACTCACACATAATAGAAAGATAGTGGCGTTAAGGGGTCCAAATCACAAAAAAAAAAAAAAAAAAGAGAATTAATTAAGCAAAGTGTAGATCCCCCGTGATTTGCGGCTATCCTCTCAAACTTTGCCTTATTTTCTCCAAAATTTTGTAATCAGAATTTGATTGGATTTGCAAACGTAAGAAAGCCATGGAATTCTGAAATCTTATTAGGCTCCATCAACCTTGCACATGTTACTTATATTCTCCAAATAATTTTCCCCCCCCCCCCACCCCCCACACACACACCAACCCAAGACCCCCCAATTTTCCAACCCAAACTACACACTTGTCCTCTATCGATCTCTATATTTGAGTTGAGCGTCTTTCGGAAACAGCTTTTCTATCCCCTCGGGTAGGGGTAAGGTCTGCGAACACACTACCCTCCCCACATCCCACTAGTGGAATTTCACCAAATGGTTGTTATTGCATAAAGGGAAGCTCGGTGCACTAAGCTCCCGCTATGCGCGAGGCCGGGGGAAGGGCCGGACCACAAGGGTCTATTGTACGCAGCCTTACCCTATATTTTTGCAAGAGGCTGTTCTCACGGCTTGAACTCGTGACTTCCTGGTCACATGGCAGCAACTTTACCCGTTACGCCAAGGCTCCCTATAATTATAAGTTATTGTATAATTTGTATAATATTAATCTAAAATATTTTAGGCAAACGAGATTAATCAGATGTATTATTTCAAGTGTTGGATTCTTTATTACGAAATTAAGGATGTGACAATGAAACTTTTTTTTTGTTTGTTTTCTGAATAAGTTATTATTTTTATTGAAAGTAGTAAAAGAGAAGTTTAAGTAGTATTATTCAAAGCCAGGTGTAGATTAAAGACAAATATTGTGTACTTTATATAAGTAACTTCAAAATTCAAAAATTTATTTTCTTTAAAATGATATAACTGCATCGACTCTCTGTTAACTAAGAAAGGTGTTTCTATTTGATTAAAAAAAAAAGATCTTTTTTTTTTTGGATATCTCACCATTATCTTTCTATTATTCTTTTTTTTTTTGGCATGTTGTAATTAACTAATAAGCCAAGCTAATTGGAGGGTGTGGGAAGGTATTGGGAAGATGGTGTTAGTTTACTGTATTTGTAAAATAATTTTGGAAATATAAATGAACATAAACAGAAATAAACAACAATAGAAATGTACAACAAAATATTAGAAAACCTATTTGAGCCCACTGAATTCACAGTGTTTCCTTAAGGAATTTAATCCCCTCCTAGTACCCAAGGTTATGGATTATTTCCTCCCAGGATAGAACAAATTACACACTGGTATAGTGGTACTTCAAACCCCAGTGTTTCAGCGAACACAAAGTTCGGTAGCAAATCACACTTACTGTTGCTTTGTTTGATGTTTAAACTATGCAGAAGAAGGAGGAGAAACTCAAAAAATCGTAGTGAAATTCTGAGCAGAATAGTGTTATTTATAGCCAAAGTTGGGCTGAAATCTGAAGAGGTGCAACTCTTCAGAATGGCTCTTTATGCAAAACGGCCACAGCATAAATGCCATTACATAAATGGCCATTTACTCAACAATAAAGAAGAAAAATAAAGAGAAAAAATTGAAGAGGGTAGTTACTTTTCTGTTACCAAAACAGAAAAATGGATTGGATTTAATATTAATTTTTAATATTAATATTCTATTATTAAAACAAATATTTAATAACATTTCTGTTAATATTTTACTATTAACAAATAAATTTGGTCCAAAAAGTTAATCAATCAATCATTTGACCAAATCCGAATCCAAATCCGAAGCCGAAGTCGAGCCGAGCCGAGCGAGCGACGACGACGGCGACGGCGCGAGGTTTGCCTTCTTTTCAACTCTTTAAGAGCTAGAAGAAGAGCAATTGCTTATATACCCATAAAAAACCTCTTCCTCTTCCAATATGGGACAATGTCCATTTACCAAGGGGGGAAACTTAAAATTTCACAAAAAAATTTAATTTCCTTCCATTTCCCATTCACCCTCTTTTAAGTATTTAATATATTAACTAAATACATAAAACCCAACAACTGGTAGTTGGGGGGAGAAGGAGTTGTCTTTAACAATAAAAACGATAATATTTCTACTTACAGTTAAACCTCTCTATAACAACCTCAGTTGTATCGAATATTTTTGGATGTTATAGCGAAGTGTTGTTATATAGAACATATATTATAACATAACATGAAAATTGGTTCTGAAAAAACTTGACTTTTATAGTGAAGTGTTGTTATATAAGGATGTTGTTATAGAGAGGTCTGACTGTACAACAATAATAACAAACTCAGTATAATCTCATAAATGGGGTCTGGGAAGAGTAGTTTGTAGCACCCCAAAAGTAGGTTCGGGCGATTTTCTCAAATAGTGTATTTGTACTAAAATATTATTAAATATGTACAAATATTAAATTTGGACCCAAAAGTTAAAATTGTTGTTACAATTCAGAACTCATAAAGTTGAATCCTACCTCTTGACTCAAGAGAATGAAGGAAAATATTTTATTTATAAATTTCTGATTGATCTCTACAATTCTTTATTTCCTCCACAGATCTCCACAACTTCTTCACACATAAAATAAACTGCTAATATCCCTATTTATAATAGTATAAAACATATTTTAACTAGAAACATGAAAGTCTATTCCTATATTTATTCTAACTGCAAATCCTATTTGGACATAAGTTAAATAAATCAAATTCTAAACAATTAAGATTTCCTAATACATCTTTGAATTAGTTTTCCAACGAAAAAGCATGAAAAGGAATACGATAGTTGAGAAGCCGATAATCTTTATGTATATATGTTAATTAGGCATTGTTCAGAACATGTTGTCAATTAAATGTTGTACGTACATTATATGTTTGTCAATGTGATGACTCAAAATGTTATCTTATATTTTAGAATTCGATTTCGTGTTTCGAGGCCTTCAAAAACTCATTTTATTCCTCCTAGATTTGTGTGTGCAGTCCGGACGTGTTTTCGAAAAGCTTTTATGTCGAAAGTTAATAAAAATAATAATTTTTGCCTTTAAAAGTTGATTTAGTTGACTTCGGTCAACGTTTTGAGTAAACGGACCCGGGCTTGTATTTTGATAGTCCAGGTGGTTCCGTATCGAAATATGGGACCTGGGCTTATGTCCGGAATCGAATTCCGAGGTCTCTAGCTTGAGAAATGAATTTTTGATGAAAATTGAAAAACTGAAAATTAAATGGTTTTAAGAATTTGGTTAATGTTTGACTTGTTGGTATCGGGACCATATCTTGGTTTCGGAGCCCGGTACAGGTCCAAAATAATATTTATACCTTTTCTGTGAAATTTGGTGAAAAACGAAACTAATTTGACGTGATTCGGACGTGCGGTTGTGAAAATCAGAATTTCAAAGTGTTCTTAAGAATCTCATGAGATTTGGAGCTAAATTCGTAGTTTTAGGTGTTATTTTGGCGATTTGATCGCATGAGCAAGTCCGTATGATATTTTTAGACTTGTGTGCATGTTTGGTTTGGAGCCCCGAGGGCTCGTGTGAGTTTCGGATAGGCTTCGGGTGTTTTGGACTTGGAAAAATCTGGTGTGTTTTGCTGTAGCTGGTATTCTGATACTTTGTGCTTCGCGATCGCGAAGCCATTCTCGCGATCGCGAAGGGGAAACTGCGCTGGGGGAGGACTTCAGTCTACGCGAACGCGAAACCAGGGTCGCGAACGCGGAGCATTGGGGGGAATTGCTCTACGCGAACGTGACCGGTCGACCGCGAACGCGTAGCTATAGGAAGGCTGGTCAGGGGACTTGGGAAAACCCTATACGAATGCGAGACCTGTATCGCGAACGCGAAGGTAGGGCGGGCTATGTTGGGAATGCGAACACGACAGTGTTCATGCGATTGTGATGAACACTGTCGCCCAACACTTAAAACATAAGCAAAAACGGGAATTGGCCATTATTTCAAAAATTTCAAAACTAGAAGACCTAGAAGCAATTTTCAAGAGACAAAATCTTCCCCAAAGTGTTGGTCAATGATTCTAACTACTTTCTTTCAATTACCCATTACATTTCATGAATTTTCAACTTAAAATCTAGGGTTTTCATGGTGGAAATTGGGGGTTTGGGTAGAATTAGGGATTTTTTTATAATTGGAATTTAGACCTCGATTTGAGGTCGGATTCCGAAACTAATTACATATTTGGGCTCGGGGGTGAATGGGTGAATGAGTGTTTGTCCGAACCTCGAGTTTTGACCAAGCGGGCCCGGGGTCGATTTTTGACATTTTGGCGGAAATATTGGGAAACCTAAATTTATATATTGAAATTGATTCCTTTAGCAATATTTGATGTTATTAAGTTAATTATGGCTAGATAAGAGTGGTTTGAAGGTGGAATCTAGAGGAAAAGCGGTAATTGAGCAGTGAGTGGCCTGTGGATCGAGGTAAGTGTTGTGTCTAATTTTGACTCGAGGGATTAGGAACCCTTGACTTAGTTGCTATGTGAAAAACCATGTGAGTGGCATACAGGTGAGGTGACGAGTACCTATGCGCCGCTAATTTATCTGTTTTACCTGTTTTCTTCCCGTTCTTATTATATTGTCTTCCCTGCCTTAACCGTTACATGTTTTACTGGTATTTCCATGTATAATTGCTACTTGTCGGATATTGTTTTCCATTGTTAAAAGTATTAGATATACCGTAGTTTCATTGTCTCATATTATTGGCTTAAGCTGGTATACCGGTGTTTTATGGTATACTAAGGATTGGTTTCGCTGAGTAGTATTAATTGTGTGAAGTTTCATAATGTATAAGCTTTCCGTTTGCTTTGGTTTGAGGTTTTAACATTGTGGAGAGTTTTGAGTTAAATTGTGAAATTTCTGTTCTTATTGAGTAATTGATACTGATATGGTGGGATCGGGTTGCACGCCGCAACAGGAGGAATAAGGGTGATATATTGAGGAGGAATAAGGGTAAAATGATATTATATGGTGGGATCGGGTTGCGCACCGCAACAGGAGGAATAATGGTGGATTGGTATGGAGTAATAATGGTGAATGTTCATATTGATATTGATTATATGGTGGTATCGGGATGCTCGCCGCATCAGTTTATGTGGTTATGTATCTTTCTTCTGCTGTGTAAGTTATCCTATAGTTTGCATTTCACTTAAGGATTGGTTATAGCTGGATACTGATAAGATACTTGAGTTCTGTCTTCATTCCTTGCAAGTTACTGTTTTATTTTGTTCCGTCCATCTTTCTGCTTTTATTACACACTGTATGCGGGTTATATTGTAATTGCCCCGCCGTAGCCTTGTCACTACCTCGTCGAGGTTAGGCTCGGCACTTACTAGTACATGGGGATGGTTGTACTGATACTGCACTCTGCACTTTTTGTGCAGATTTTGGAGCAGGTAGTGGCTGATTGAGAGATTGGCTTCAGGTTACACAGTTTGGAAACCCAAAGTAGTCCTGCTGGCGTCCGCAGGCCCTGGCGTCCCCTTTTACATCTCCATATTACTGTTTTCTTTATTTCCAAAACAGTTGTAATTTCTTTCAGACCGATATTTGTAGAAAATCAAAGTGTGTCCGTGGATTGTGACACCGGATTCTGGGTAGTAACAACAATGGTATTGGTAATAGTATATAGACAAAAAGGTTATTTATTTACTTTCGCATTTAATTCTACTTGTTTTAGCTTGTAAATTTTTAATCAATGAAACGTAACGAAAAATAGTTAATAAAATTCTAACGTTGGCTTGCCTAGCGAGTGTGATGTTAGGCGCCATCACGGTACCGGTGGTGGAAATTTCGGGTCGTAACAGTCAAGGTATTATTATAACCTAAGTTCATAAGTTGCAATTGCAACTAAAAGAAATATACGCTTCATTATATTTGCTTCCTTAGATTAGGTATTGTAACTGGATTGGATTGAAGCAGGGGTATTATCACTTTTAGCCCGCGCCAGAAACTATTTACATCTTGTGACGACCCAACCCGTCGTCACGTGTGTTACCGTCCCGTTTTCCCCAATTTCTATTTCTTTATGCTTCATTATCAGTGTTTGGTGTGAATGAATTGATTTGGATTGGTCCTAGAAGGAAATGAGACACTTAGTCTCTTTAAGGAAGGTTTATTTTGGAAAAGTCAACCGGATGTTGACTTATTTGTTAGAGGGTTCGGATACGAATTTCGATGATTCGGTTAGCTTCAGGGTATGATTTGTGACTTAGGAGTGTGATCAGAATTGATTTTGGAGGTCCAGTGTAGAATTAGGCTTGATTTGGCGAAGTTAGTATTTTGGCGAATTCCGGTTGATAGGTGAGAATTTGATCCGAGGGTCGGAATAAAATTCCGAGAGTTGCACTAGCTTCGTTAGGTGATTTGGGATGTGTGTGCAAAATTTCAGTTGATTCGGAGGTGTTTTGGTTGGGTTTTTGATCGAATGCAAGTTTCAGAAGATTTGGATGAACTTAGGCTTGAATTTGATGGTTTAGGTGTTATTTGTGGTGTTTTGATGATTCGAGCAAGTTTGAATAAGGGTTGGATCATGTTTGTGTTTTTGGTTGAGGTCCCGGGGGCCTCAGAGTGTTTTCGGGTGGCTAACGGGGAGTTTTGGACTTGTAATGTTGCAGAACCTGTGCTGCTTCTGGTATTTTCGCTTCTGCGGAAAGGGGACCGCAGAAGCGGTACCGCAGAAGCGAGTTATGAGCCGCAGAAGCGGCATGTATCGCAGGTGCGGAGTAGCTGACCGCATCTGCGGAGTCGCAGATGCGACAATGGGACCGCAGATGCGGAATTTTGGAAGACTAAGGGAAACCGCATCTGCGTAAATGGAATCGCAGATGCGGAACCGCAGAAGCGGTCTTGCCACCGCAGAAGCGGTTTAGCCCGCAGAAGCGACTTGTAACCGCAAAAGCGGAAGTCGCAGATGCGGCTAAGGAGCCACAGATGCGAAAATAACTGGTCAGTAAAGTTTTATTTCTCCTTCGCGAAATTTCAAAGGGTTTCATAATTTTCACTTCGGACTTGGAGAATTTGGGCGAGTTGGAAGGGAGAAATCAAGGAACTTCATTGAGGTAAGGATTTCTGAGTATAAAACACGATTTTATGGTACAAATACATGAATTAAGACTGAAAAATTAAGGAATCAAGGGTCAAAAATGGTGATTAGGGCTTGAAACTTAAAAGAGTTAAAATGGGGATTTGAGGGGTCATTTGGACTCCGATTTTGGTGTTCTTTATATGTATGGACTCGTGTCGAGATAAGGAATCCGTTGATGGTAAATTTTATGATTTTCGAGAAGTGGGCCCTGGGCTCGGGTTTTGCTAATTTCGAGATTTTAACTATTTTTCGATTGTTTTCGATTGGGTATTGTCCCATTAGCATATTGTGATGTATTCGTTGTGGTTTTGATCAGATTCGGTACACGAGGAGGTCAATTCGAAAGGCAAGGGCATAGCGAGCTAGGACTTTGGCCGGCTTGAGGTGAGTAATAGATGTAAATGCTGTTCTGAGGGTTTGAAACCCCGTGTTTGCACATCGTAGTGCTATGTGAGGTGACTTGCACGCCGGATAACGGGCGTGGGGTAGAGCACCGTCGGGGATTGTGACTTGGTCCGTCCCGCTTAATAAAATTACTACCTAATTGATTGAAGCTTAGTTGATATCCTTATAAAAATGGATTAATTGTCATAATTTGGCCTCGTGCCAACTGATTGAATCCTTCAGGGATTGCTCTTACTGGTTTCTTACCATTTTTAAATATAATTGAACTCAGTCCTAGTATTTGATACTGTTTTGCAAACTCAGTCACTTTTTCTCAAACTAGAAACTTAATTAATATTTTTAAATGAAGTTTGGGTTAAATATTTCTATATTAATGTGCCCGAGAGGCATATGTGATTTTGGGCTGAGTGTGGGATCGGGCTACGCGCCGCAGCGGTATGATACTGATATTGATATGAGGCCGAGAGCCTAGTTGATGCCACGAGATGACTTATTATTGCGCTTGGGCCGTAAGGGGCCCCTCCCGGTGTCTGTACACCCCCAGTGAGCGCCGTCGGCGATAAATAAATGGAGCGGGCTGTACGCCGCAGCGGGTACTGGAGAGTACCGGTCTATGTGTTGCATTGCATACTATTAATTGTCATTTATTTACTTATCTGCTGTGATATTTCTGTAATTGTTCTCACTGTTTCACTGGATTTTTATGTTGCTGGGTTCAAGTTGCTGTATTTATAGAATTACTTTGTGCCTATTCAGGATTTCTTATTCTCAGTCTTTATTTATGTTTATTACTCACTGAGTTGGAAGTACTCACTTTACTCCCTGCACCTCGTGTGCAGATTCAGGTGCACCCACTGAGGCTGAGTGAGACTTTCTCTGTCGAGCATCATATCCGGGAGCATCAAGGTAGCTGCATGACGTCCGCAGTCCTGATCTTCCTATCTATCCTATTTATTTTATTCCGCATTTCTTCAGACTATTATGTAGTAGGTTGACACTCGTATATTAGAGGCTCAGACTTGTGACACCGGATTCATCGGGCTGTGTAGTAGTATTTCTACTTGGGTTTTCCGCATGTTTGAACTTTATTTCAGATATTTAGTATTATGACTTAGTAATTTACCTGTGTTAAATAAATTCATGAGTTGTATAAATGGTCAAGGTTATTGAATTGGTCGGGCTTGTCTAGCAATGTGTTGGGCGCCATCACGACCGGGGTTGGGGTCGTGACACATCTGGTAGCCGAAAAAAGTGTATAAAATTTATATACTTGTATATAACATACAAAATGTATATATATACAAAAATTATACATAGTTTATGCATTTTTTCGGCTATTATTTTTACAGCGGCTATACAGTGTCATTTTTCTAAGCAAGTAATGGATAAATCCACAAAATTTAATTAAATCCAATTTCAACATAATAAATCATAGGTTTGTACTATTCTCAATAAATCTCAAAACCTAATCTTCATTGAACATTAATTAAAACAACCTACAAATTCACAACTAAGTCATTGAATCAAAACTGTCTTTTCCACAAAAGAAAGAAAGAAAGCTAACAATTCTATTTATAAAAGAAACATATAATGGCCCATGCAATTTGTCTCAAGTAATAAATAGTGGAGTGGGCTTGTAATGAAGGAAGTGAGCATGCTTTTGCACGTACGCATATGCACACATAGTCTTGGCGAAAGCAGGATTTTTATCAAGGGGGTTCAGAAATATTAATATTATATATACAGTGCAATTTTTGGTGAAGAGAGTTCGATTGGCTGAACCACCTTCCGCCCACCTAGCTTGCCATGCCAATGTATTCAAAAGATTATATGCAAATGGAATGGTCGAATCAAGTTATTATGAAAGAATTGCCGGGGATTGTGGTAATATGGATAGGATCCCTTCGCCCTTAATCAGAAATTTCAAGTTCGAATTCTGCCTTACATGAGAAAATTCGAATTATTTAAAATTTTAAAATAATTACCGAACACTATAAGTGAAAAACAAAAAAATTAGTATAAAAGAGAAAGAGTGAATGCATGTGCACACACATGGATGGGCCATTTCCTTTGTCCTAACAAAGTTAAACAGTCCTACAATCTTCAATCATTAGGGTTATATGACCCCTACCCACACCACACACAGATTTCCTAATGTTCAAAAGTTGGTATATAGCTTTATTTTTTATTTTTTATTTTTTTTCTTTAGATATTGAGTATCCAAAATTTGAGTGTAAGTCCGCTATGAGATCAGGGGCAAATGTAGTATTAATATTACTTAATAGTTTTGGTTTAAATCATGTTTATGTGTTAAAATGTTCGTTATATAAGTAAAAATAATTAATTTAGAAATTCATAAATCAAATGAGCTAAGATAGAATCTCGAACTCAAATTCATAAGGTTTCAATTTTGGATTCACCTCTATAAAGCATTCACTATCAAAGTTCTCCATTATCAAAAAGATATAACTGGCGTTTAGTTGGTAGGATAAGGGATGATATATACGGGATTATTTTATTCTGCATTTGGTTAAATTTCGAATCCGAAATTAACAATCCAGGATTAATTTATACTATAGTTGTGGTATTATTCTATCGCAAATTGAGGGTGGGATAATAATCCCAAGACAAAACATTACAATGGCAAAGATGTCTTTTTCCAAGACCCTTTCCCCAAAATTGTTTAAAAATTAATGTTAAAACTAGAAATAAAAATTTATCCTGATTCATCTAGTATATATCAAATACATATTTTAGATTATACTCCGTATATCTCATTTTTAATACAATACTTCCAATAATATTATATTCATTAAATAATTATGTTATTATTTACTTCCCTTATTATCAACTTATCATTATAAACACGAAATAATTTGTTCTCCGATCTAAAGTATTTATAGATTGGCAAAGATGTGTCCAACAGAAATTGAAATTTGGGTTCTGAATCGTTTTTGGCCTTACTAATAGTGACAGCATTTTAGCGGTAGAATTATGAGTTAAAAACCAATCTATAAATACTTCTCTTATTTATACAATTTTTCGTCGATAACAGCTTGTTTGGATGGTTATTACATATCGTTTCATAATATATCGTATCGTATTGAATTGTATTGTACTGTATCGTTGATGAATACAAAGTTTGAATAGATTATATTGTTTACCGTTGTTTCATGATATCATGCACCAGAAATATGAAGAATAAACTTGCACTATTATAAAGAAAAATTATGATACAGGGTAAAATTATTACTATATAAAAAGGTAGGATAAATGATGAAATAAAATTATTTAATAATAATGAAGGGTGAGATGAGAGAAAGAAACAAGATAACGACGCGACCATACCAAAATCGGTCGTTACATAAAAGTGACACATCCGTCGTTACGTAACGACGGATTTAACAATATGATACAATAAAATTTAAGTAACAAGCAAAAGAAACATCTATTTAAAGTAACAATACGACACAATACAATAGGTATTCCAATTTCCAGCATAGCCACGACAGAGGCTGACACTCAATAAGATATCCTTTATCTCAATTTCAATTCCGTTTTATTTATCGTTTTTATTTTGTATTTCATTATACGAACTTTGGATTAACCAATTTGCTAATGACCTTAAAATACAAATTCAATTATTTATTCTAATTAAAACTGATTTTTGGGCTAACCAGTAACAACTTTTTCTTTTGTTTTCTTGATCACAATCTACTATATATAATATGAAGCTGTCAAAGAAAAAAGAAATATAGCAGAAATCCACAATCAACGGTTTCATATAAATCAAGAAGCAGCTACCATATCCGTGATTAGAGGGTTTATTATTCTTAATTTTCTTCCCACCCACACCATCAATAACTTGCTAACAATTTTGGAGAAAACAATGGGGATCAATTATTGTGCTAAAAGGCCGAGGAAATATTTAGAGAAATTTTCATAAAGCACTATTTTTTAGTGGTAATTAGCTATCTATAGATACCATTTGCTATATTACGGATTGTAGATACGTTTCCTGTTGTTATAAGATGTATTAGATGTATTTAAGCTACTGTATTCATGAATACAGTAGCAAAAATAGGCGTGAATTAGGGAAGTCCAGCTAATCAGTTGTTGTATTCGAGTGTATTCGACTGTATTCATGGCGTGAAACATGGGGTTACAACTGGACAGATTATTATATTCGACTGTATTCACGGCGTGAAACAGGGGATTACACTGTTTTTAAACGGAAAGTGAATCAATTAACATAATAGACTCCTAATATAACTCAACAAATTCAATTATAACACACAAATTTTGTATTTCCAGTTATAAAAAAGATTCTCAACCGAAAAATACCCCAAAAATATAGCAATCTTCAGAAAAATTATATAATACATCTGAATACACAAATTATATTAATTAAAAAAAATATATGAATACATTCATGGCATATAGCGAGACAATGAATACAATGAAATACATATAATACAGCGGGATACATTGAAATACAATAAAAAAAAGATAGTGAATACAATGAAATACATGGAATACAGCGAGATACATTGAATTACAATGAAAAAAAAGACAATGAATACAATGAAATACATGAAAATACAGCGTGATACGTTGAAAATACATTGAAATATATTAACAGAAAATCAAGTTGCTCAGCCCCAAACTCCCTCGTCTTTGTTCAAGAACAAACCCTAATTTCCGGCGAATCCGCCGTCGAGCAAAAACCCTCAACTCTTTCGCCTTTCTCTCTCTCTCTTTCTCTTCACTGAATATCCCTGTAACTCATTAGAACAAATGAAAAGAATGGAAAAACCCTAGCACACAACTAGAAATCAGAGGCGCCGCACGATATAGACATAGAAATCATAGTTGAAAATAGCCTCTCGCCACGAGGGGGGTCAGGAGTCACAGACTTGGGGGTATGTGGATCTACTTTAGCAACCAGACATTCAAACTCCTCGGTCAATTCTTGTTGGGGTATGTGGATCTACTTTATCAACCAGACATTCAAACTCCTCGGTCAATTCTTGTTTAATTTTTTCACCTTCCTTGATCTGCTGCTACTGATAAAATACTTTAGACACAACATATTCCCCTTCCCTTTCATCTTCCCCGGTGTTTAGTGGTTATTAGAATTTGATGGGAGAGAAAAAAAATAATACAATGCTTATTTTATGGCTTAAAGATAGGAGGTGACTATAAATAGATATTTGGCTATAAAAAAAATCAAAAGGTAGCTATGGAATATAATTTTTTAAAAGGGTATTTATTTAAAATATATAAGGTATAAACCTTTGCTATAGGAGGTAACTAATCCAAATATTTATCGGCATCCGGTGATTACACGAAACTATATCAACTTATTATCAGTAAGTGATTAGATGGACTTAAAAAGATATATAGTTCGTTTATGCCAATTTATGTGATACACTTTTATTTTTAGTCTATAAAACTTTTTTTTAATTTAAAAGCAATTTATTATATATATAAATATTAAACTTCTCATAGTTTTGTTAATGAGACGATTTATAACTACACAAAGTTTATTGCTTATTTTTTACCATAAAATTTTTTTTTAAAAAATTGTTTCTTTCTTCCTTATTAAATTTTGTGTCCACTCAAATATAATATCACACATATATAGTAGGGAAAAATACTAAGCTCGACGCCTAATATTGCTTTAAGTAAAGTAATTTTTCCCATGAAAAAGGAAGAAAAGAAAAAAAGAAATATCGGAAAGTTGACTTTTTTGCATGCTTTGGGAAAGCAGGTAAGCCAAGAAAAAAGTGACAAAAACTTTATCTCAACCTGATTTAAGTCCAAGTGTGTGTGAGGGAGGGGTTGAAAAATATCGTCCGAACTCATTTTCATCCAAATAGAGGAAAATAACTTCCTATCAAGAGGAGAAAAAATATTTTCTAAAACTCTATTTTAACTTTCGCCCACCCCCACCCCCACCCTCATCCCGGCCCCCAATCAACACCCTCGTCATCCAGGCCCCCAAACCCAACCTCCCTCTCCCAACCAACCAACCAACCCCGGCCACCATGGCCCCCTTCCCCTGGGTCGGGGTTGAGATTCAAGGCCAGGGTCGAGTATCAGGGTTGCTGTTCGGGACTGAACCCTCGTCGCCCCGCTCATCCCCTGCTTAATCCATTTCATCTCTCACAACATTTGCCTAGATTTAATATTTTCCAAATTTTTTTTTTGCTAAGTAACTAAATAAGTAAGAAAATCACTTATTTTTCAAGAAAATATTTTCCTTCATACCAGACACACCCTTAACTGCTTTACATTTACTTTACTAGCACCTTTCCTTAGTTAACGATCCTCTACTTGATTGTGCTCCCTAAAGCTATGAAGGAGGAGCGGGTTCCCCGACTACTTTAACAATGACCTGCAATCAAAAATAATATTAAATTAAGCCGGATGATAAATTTTTATCATATTAATCACCTCTAAGGAATCAATGTTGGCTTCCAAAGTCCAAATGCGAAGACAAACAGAAACAGTAACACGTATGAAAATACACTGGATATATTATTATTGTCTTGTTGTAAATACCCAAAGGGCATAGAGAAGAAAAACAAAAACAGTAACAAAAAAATCAGACGAAACAATTTGAAAAAGGGAATTCTTTTGTAAATTTAACAAGCCAAACTTATATACTGAAATCAATCATCTACTTTTTTAAAGAATAAGAAAATTACAAAATAGGATGAAAACTCAAAAGCCAACAACATACCCATCACATTAATTACATGAAGTGATATGCCACATGCACAAAATTCATATAGGTACGTACCATGATAAAGCCTATTGATTGTGGCTTAGCAAAGAAAGTTGACCTAAATCTTTATAATAACCTCATATATTGAACTGCTGCCCCTATATTTAATCAGACCACCCGAGCCCCCGTCGCAGATATTGTTCTCTCTAGCAGCTTAAACTTTTATATTCCATGGTTATACACTTTAATATGACGACATAAGTCCGGGCTGCAAATCTCATCGCAACCATTATTAGAAGAATATTTACGTGCTTGAACAATGAAAAAATATCAAACCCGCACGCGAGGAAGGCAATTGAAAATATATTCAATAAATAAGAGTGTACTCTATCTAACAGCTTAAGCTTAAATATTATAAACCAATTTAACCTGTTATAAAATATTGCTTTCTTTATTTTTGAATTACTAAATCCACTTATTATAGGCAGTTATAAGTAATTATCTGTCGAATGTTTTGATAATGTAAAAGCTTTTATACTCTCAGTTTACAGAAGTTAAACTCATGAATGTAACTTGTATATTGTATTAATAATGTAAATAATTCTTATATTGTAAATAAAATTTAACATATTATACTATAGTATTATGTATCTTAATATGTTACTAATATCACTTATTATAAATCGCTATATATATGTACCTATTATTCAGATAATCTGATAGTTTAAAAATTTTATGCTATCAACAAATAAAAGAAAACTTCTAAACTCATTTTCATTCTCCTCAATCACGAACATGCCAGAGATTAGCAGATAAAAACCAACAAGTGGTCCATGACCTAAGCCACAAAAAATCTTTTTTTTTTCCATCCAATGTGCGGTACCTACACTGGAGTCTTACTAGATCCAGATTCGCGCCGGAAAGTCCTCACTAAGGATAAAACACTCCCTAATAAAGGTGACTTCATACCCAAGACTTAAACCCGATACCTCTAACTAAGGATGAAGGAAAGGGTAGATGCACGTGGAACGAAGCGCGACACCTCTTTGTCGAAATTTTTTACGAAATATATATATATTAAAATTGTACGGATACAATAAGATAAAGAAAATGACACCACTTGACACATATTGTAACTTGGCATGTTCGTTAAGTTCCTGATTTTTCTCTAGGTGGTCAGAGGTTTAAACCACAACTAGATAATATTTTTGTCAAATATTTGAGAGAGCTTCTATTATTAAAAATTACGGTTAGGTAACTCACAATCTCTTCTAACTTATCAACAAAACTAATGGATTAAGACTATTTGCTGTCAAGTACTGTGATAATTAATACTCATTTTTTGTTCTCGATTCTCCTATAAATATCGACACTGCCAGTGGCGGAGCCTCCTTATCCAAAGGGGTGTCAACTGACACCCCTTCGTCCAAAAAATTATACTGTTACATTGTATAGCTTGGTAATTTTTATTTTATATGTATATATTACTATGTGTAGACTCCCCTTGACTTCTTCGTATGTTTACTTCTTTACATTTTAACATATTTTCTTTATTCTCTGTTTATTCTATTATTACTTCTATTGTTCCGATCCGCTTGTGTTTCAGGAAATCAAAACGAAGTCAATTCATTCAACAATGCCCCCTCGGGACATTCTGTATTGGCAACACCGTTTCACCTTCCTTGCTTTCTGTTCTGTCTTGCATTTCACCATGGCACACTCTTCCTTTCAAACCGGTAAAAAGAAAGCCCTTAGCCATCATTATATTACTTATGCGCTAGCTTTCATCTCCTTCCACCTATACCTAATCCATTCATACGGGATAATTCTAGCTCCGCCACTAAACACCGCTTGTAAAAAACTTACACACTCCTGAATAAAGGAGTATTTATCACTCCAAATCCTGTTTGGTAGCCACACAAAATCTTACAAAACCAAAGACAGGATAGCAGCAAAATATTAATTAGCCTAAAAAGGACAAGCCAAATGAATTGTGCCCATGCAGCTGCCATAAGTACATGCACGTGCAACTACTTGAATTGCCAACCTAAGAAAAAGACTTCTTTATTTAACTCAAACAAGAGAGGAACCAGCCTACATGCCCATGACTTATCATAAGGAAACTAATGCACGTGTGTCTCATTAATTAGATGTTGATGTTCAATAGTTGGGTTGGGGAAGAAAGGGGGTGGGTGGTCTGTCCTCGAAAGGGATATCTAGGGACAATTTTTAGTTCAAGCAAGATTTAGAACGGGTTCTGTAACTTTAACTGAATCTGGCTTTCGAATTCATATATTATTGTTCGGATCCTCCAAAATTCTGTTGTCGCACTTGTATGTGTCGGGTCATAAACAGGAGGTGGTGGCTTAATTAGCCAGGAGTAGGGGAGAGACTTTTTGGTTTGAGCCAGATTTAGAAAGGGTTCTATGATGCAACTGAATCGTGCTTTCGGGTTAACTAATACTGCTCGGATCCTCCAAAATCGTGTTGTCGCGCCTGTATGTGTCGGGTCATAAAAAAGGGGGTGGTGGCTTAATTAGCCAGCAATAGGGAGAGAGAATTTCTAGTTTGAGCTAGATTGAGAACGGGTTCTGTAAGTTCAACTGAATCTTACTTTTAAATTCAACTAACATTGCCCGAATCCTCCAAAATCATGTTGTCGCGCTTGTACATGTCGGGTCATAAAAAGGGGGTGGTGACTTAATTAGCCAAGAGTAGGGAGAGAGAATTTCTGGTTTGAGCTAGATTTAAAACGTGTTCTGTAAGTTCAACCGAATCTTGCTTTCTGATTCATCTAATATTGCTCGGATCCTCCAAAATCATGCTGTCACGCTTGCACGTGTCGGGTCACAAAAAGGGGGTGAAGGCTTAATTAGCCAGGAGTAGGGAGTGAGAATTTCTGGTTTGAGCTAGATTTAAAACGGGTTATGTAAGTTCAACTGAATCTTGCTTTCGAATTCAACTAATATTGTTCGGATCCTTCAAAATCATGTTGTCGCACTTGCATGTGTCGGGTCATAAAAGGGGGGTTGTGGCTCAATTAGCCAGGAGGGAGAGAGTTTGTGGTTTGAGCTAGATTTAAATATATTATGTGAGTTCAACTGAATCTATTGTTTTAATTTCCTGTGACTGTTAATTGTTTGGATCCTTCAAAATTATGCTGCCGCAGCGCTACGTGTTGGATACTCAAAAAATTCGTTCGGAAAATCCGACAAACATCCAATAATATTTTTAAAGAATCCGAACAATATAATTTCACTATGTATACAATGCAAGAAAATGAATTAAAATCATTCATGTTTAATAAGACCATACTCATCTATGTCTACTGTCCAGTAACCTAAAGGAGATGATCTTCTAGTCATACCGAGATGTTTAGATTCCGAGGTTTAAATTCTAAGTAATTTTAGTGGTTGGAGCAGAAACAGGTGTAAGTGGTCAAATAAATTATTGTAATAACATTAATATGTATCTCCTATAGGTCAAGTCGTAAAGGAAATTCAATAATTTATGGTTTTTCTGCATCATTTTATGGTAAAAAATGATAAAATTGCATCAACCATTATTGCTGCATGATCAATCACACAGCTCAATTTGATGCTGCAACATAGAGCAGGAAGAAAGTTTGGATCAATATTTTAAGATTGGAAATTCTGGAGATTGTGATCGAACGGGAGTTGTACGCAGGTAGAGGCGGATCCAGGATTTTAACGCGATGAGAGCACGGGTATTTGCTCAACCGGTGTCCCATCAAGGCTTTTAGTATTTAAAGTGTCAAATGATTAAACCGTTTTCAAGGTATACACATATATATTATAATATTTCTGTCGAAGTTTACGGAATACGCGGATCCCTCAAGGTTACACATAGGTCCGCCTCTATACGCAGGGCCGGAGTTAGGGGGTGCATGCCCGCAAGGGTGTTCAAATATATGGATATCTTTGCCAAATGATTGTATTATATATATATATATATATATATATATATATGTCGAATCCATTTAGCACAACCAAGGAGTTTCCAAGCACGAATATCCAGTTCTAGGCATGCAAAGAGGTGATAAAATATCTCTTGTTGGTTCAAGAATGGGATATTATATCCGTAGATAGTCTTGGATAATCCTGACCATAGGTGGAGCTAGAATATCATTAGTTTCGAGTTCAGATGAATTCAGTAGCGTTTGCCTAGATCCTGTATTAAACTTTTTCTTGAATATGTATAGATATCTAATTGCGGAACCAGTAATTAAGACTAGCATGGGTATAGTTATAAGTTCAAAACCTATAAAGTTTAAATTCTGACTTCGACTCTAATCCTCATCCACTAACATCTATCTATACAAAGAACAAGGTGCTAGTATAGTTCTTCTTCCCAAAAAAAAAAAGGGATGATGATCCCACATAAACATATTTGCCCAGTTCATTTAAACTACCATCTTATAAAGTATGATAAGTCCTAATAAGCTAAATTTGTTCAAACATAAAGCTTGCCAAGAGTTTTCCAAAATATCTTTTTTTAAAGAAAGAAAGCAATTGTATCGTTCTAGTGAACCATTTCTCAATTTGTGTGTGTTATTTGAGCATGTTAATCTTCTGTGTATCGTTCCAATTTTATCGGATGTCTCCAAAGGGACATGACATCCTAGTGAGTATGAAGATATTGACTATATGGTACCTTATAAAGTAGAGACCAAGTAGCATAAAAATAACTGTATGTTTTAGCAAAAAAAAAAAAAAAAAAAATGTATGTAAAGGAATATTATCTAAAGCATGGATTATATTTTAGAATAGCATATAGATAGGGGTGGCAAATGAGCGGTTTGGGCTAAACTTGAGCGGATCAAAATGGGCTGAACTAATAATTGGGTCATTGCCCAATCCAACACAAAGTTTACTTGGGCTAAAATGGATTGGGCCAAGATGGGCTAAAAAATAATGGGTCAATAGCCAATCCCGCAATTTCACCCACCTAACTCATTTTTTATGCATGATTTGCTATCTGTTTTACATTTCTAATACGCATATAAGTTTAGACGAAATATAATCAGTGGCAGATCCAAGATTTTTAAATTATGGGTGCTTAAATATTTTTTATTTGAAAATTACATTTGAGACTGGGTGCTCAAGTAACATATTTGTGTGAATTACTAATTTTTCTATATAAATAATAGTGTGTGGCAACAAAAGTAATGGGTGCTTAAGCACCCATAATCTATAACATGCATCCGCCACTGAATATAATTACTAGAAATTATGAGGCACATAAATACATTTCCTACACCGTTCTTTTGATAAGAAACTATAAAAATAAAAGTGCATCATTTATCTCATTTTCTAAAACAGATCATTGTTAAGAAAGTCAAGAACCAATCTCAGAAATCATTATTTAGAATTTAGAAAGTCAAAATATCTTCTTAATTGATTAGAATATTCAGAACATTTTAGAGATATCTTCATCTATTGAATAATGTGATTATAATATATTTTATGTAGAGTATATATATGCACCACTAGAACTCTTTTTCTTAGTTGGCATTCTGGAAGTGCAGTTTGGGTTGACTTGGGTTTACTGACTCAGCCCAAGTCGACCCATTTATACACGGGTTAATTTGGGCAACGCCTATAGTGACCCATCATCATATATATCACTCTCCCAAGTAAGAGTAGTATGGGCTAGCCAGTTTTCTGTCACGACCCAAAAATTCACCTGCCGTGATGACACCTAACCCAACCCGCTAGGTAAGCCAATTAACAATTATCCAATTCCATTTAACTTAATAAAATAATTAACCAACAGAATTATCTAATTCTTCTACATTTTTCAAGGACTGGTAGTACAAATCATGAGCTTCTAAGAATAGAGTTTACAAAGCAGAAATGAAGAAAAATACATCTTCTGTTCCAAATTACAAAAACAGAATTTATAAATCTAAGGCTACCGTGAACAAGGGGCAGCTACAACAGGAACGCAAGTACGCCTTCAAATCCATCAACCCTCGATCGCAACAGCCTCAACATCCGGAATCTGCACGCAATGTGTAGGAAGTGCAGTATGAGTACAACCGACCCCATATACTCAAAAAGTAACAAACCTAACCTTAAGTTGGAAGCAGTGACGAGCTGGAACATAGGTCCAGTCCAACACAAATAACTAACAGTAGTTCATACAGTGTACAACAAATAAGTACAGAAATAGCTCAGAAATAAGGTGCTCAGCCCTTTCATAGTTTTCCGAAAACAGTTCCACTTTTTAAGTATACCAATGAAAACCCAAATCCTCTACCAAAAACGTTAAAAATATGAGTGAATTTTGAGAATTGTAACTTTTTCTTGAAAATTCCTTTCCACAATAGGTAGACATGTTTCATTTCCTTTTTCAAAAAAAAAAAAAAAAACAAGTGTGAAATGCTTCTTTATAACCACATATCAATGTATGTAAAAAGTCATGAATGGCGTGATACTATACAACATGAGGGAAAATGCATCTCTATGCATGTATGCCATATGTGCATGCCAATGCCATGTACCTCGGAGATGAATCATGTACTCCACTCTCAGAGTACTCATCCTCACTGTATCACACCTGCCACTCATCATAATCAACTACTCGGTACTGTATATGGCCCATACGGCCCAGGGAAGATCCATCCCGGAATATATACATCACTGACTATAAGTCACCCCGTAACGAGGAACAGGCCAATCCAGCCTCATGGAGAAGATCCATCTCCATACCAAGGGAAGATCCATCCCTGAATATAATCAACAGCGCTCACTGGGGGTGTGTAGACTCCGGAGGGGATCCTACAGCCCAAGCGCTATAATCTGCACGGATAACTCACGTGCTGCACGGACAACTCACGTGCTATAACATCAATATCAGAAACGCACGGACAACTCACGTGCTGTACGGACAACTCACGTGCCATAGTCTCAACATCTCACAATCAGTCCCTCGGCTCATCAATCACTCCAGTCTCACTCACGGGCTCACAATGTCATGAAAACTGACTTGGAACAATGATATGATGTATCAATAAGTAACAACTGAGACTGAGATATGATATGAATGCATGAATGTGATTGAGTACGAAATATCAATGAACTCAATGAGATGACAGCAAGAAACGATCACTATGGATCCCAACAATAACAACATAAAGTCTAAGCATGATATCTAGCATGATTTGACAACTCCGATACTTAATCACATGGCGAAAATACAGATATCAACAAGAATAGGGCCTCTATTCAATGCCCTGGGAACAACAGAGTCCCAATTCACAGGGTGCATGCCCACACGCCCGTCACCTAGCATGTGCGTCACATCAACACCAATCACATAGCACATAATTCGGGGTTTCATACCCTCAGCACTAATTTTAGAAGAGTTACCTATCTTAAACCAGCCAATTCCGACGCCGAGCAAGCCTAGCGATGCTCCAAGAATGCCATCACGCGCATAGAGACCTCCGAACGGCTCAACACTAGCCAAAAACAACTCAAATACATCAGATAAAGCCCAAGGAAGCAATTAAAATTGATAAAGATCGAATCCAAAGTCAAATCCCAAATCCGGCCAAAAATACACCCGGGCCCACGCCTCGAAACTCGACGAAACTCATAAAATCTGACAACCCATTCAATTACGAGTCCAACCATACTAGTTTCACTCAAATCCGACTCCAAATCGGTGTTCAAAACTCAAAAATTCATATTATGAAACTTTAGGCCAAAACCCCCAATTTCCTCTTTCAATTCACCAACCAAAAGCTAAAATCGAAGATAGATTCATGAAATATAACCAAGACCCAGTGTAGAACACTTACCCCAATCCTTGTGATGAAAATTGCTCCAAAATCGCCCCAATCCACACTTGGAAATATAAAAATGAAGCCAAAATCGCGAACCCTTGTATTTAACATTCTGTCCAGCATTTCCGTATCTGCGGACACATAACCGCATCTGCGCTGTCGCTTCTACGACTTAAACCTCCGCTTCTGCGAGAATAACGTTGCCAGAAACCGTGTACCTGCGGATGCCAAAACCCGCTTGCGAAGCCTTACGCACCTGCGGTTCCAAATTCCGCATCTGCGTGCACGCAGGTGCGGTTCCAAATCCGCTCCTGCGGTCTTTCTCACCCAGCCACTTCTCGCTTCTGCGACTCCACGAACGCTCCTGTGACCATCGCACCTGCGCAAATCAGCCGCAGGTGCGGTCATACCAGAACCAGAAACCTTCAGCTATGCAACATGAAATGAAATAATCCGAAATCGATCCAAAACACGCCCGAGCCCCTCGGGACCTGAACCAAACATGCCAACAAGTCATATTACTCCATACGAACTTAGTCGAACCTTTGAATCACTCGAAACAACATCAAAATGATGAATCACACCTCAATTCGAAATCATTGAACTTTGAAACTTCAACTTCCACGACCGATGCCGAAACCTATCAAATCACGTCCGATTGACCACAAATTTTGCACACAAGTCACATTTGACATTACGGACCTGCTCCAACTTCCCGAATCGGAATCCAACCCTAATATCAAAAAGTCCATTCCCGGTCAAACTTTCCAAAATTCCAACTTTTGCCATTTCAGGCCAAATTCTACCACGGACCTCCGAATCACAATCCGAACGCTCTCCTAAGTCCAAAATCACCCAACGGAGCTAACGGAACCATCAGAAATCCAATCCGAGGACAAATACTAAAAAGCCAAAACTTGGTCAAACTTTTCAAATTTAAAGCTTCTAGCTGAGGATCATTCTTCCAAATCAATTCCGGATAACCTGAAAACCAAAACCGACGATTCACATAAGTCATAATACATCATACGGTGCTACTCATGCCCACAAACAACCAAGCGAAGTGGAAATGCTCAAAAAGACTGGCCGGGTCGTTACATCCTCCCCCACTTAAACATACGTTCGTCCTCGAACGTGCCCAGAGTTATTCCAAAAGCCAACCAATCACGGTATAACCTTACCATGCACATACCCGGGGGTGATTCCACATCACCCTATCCCATATAAGTCCGATAACAGAACAGGACTAAAATTTCTTAATCCAAACTAGCCTATAAGCCTTAGAATCCAATTTCAACATCCCAAATTTTCTATAAGACCAGAATCTCGTATCTTCACACTGGATAAGTCTGAACAAGCTGTGACAAGGCATAGTCATAATCCAAGATGCAATCACATGATATACCACATAATTCAAACACTCATTGCGATGATTTCTAATCACAGTAGCTGCTAAAACAACCAAATACCAGTAATAAACCTCTTATCAAACAAAGCCTCGTTCTAACACCTTCATCTAATGCCAATGATGAAAGAAACACGCCGAAACTCATAACCATTCGTCAGATCAATAAGTTGTGGAACTCCCTCTCCCTCGATAGGAACTTTAGCAAATTTCTAAGCCGACTTTTGATATTATTCTACCAACCACGCTGTAATCAATTCCGATAGTATTCATTCTAGGTCCAATGACCCCATCTCATCCAAAACGACCACTCTAGAGACATGACATATCAATACAATCTGAAGCCACAACCCGTGCCATCCGTGCACCAATAAGTAACAGTCCAAATGTACCTAAACATGGAAAATGACATCCAATAAGAGAACCGTCCCGCAAGCTCAACGGGTATCACCACAACGCAATACTAAGAACCCATCACACACCGCAGAACCAAAACATATGAATCTCACGCAATGTATCATACCTCAATACAACTCCGCTACAATGCGTGACCCCATCCAAACGCTGGTCCATATTATACACCCCGAGCCGCCTTGCTCAAAATCAATAACCCCGCAAAATTCGACATCAAGCACCCAATGTGCATTACCATAACTACGGAGAGCAAATAACACAATGCTGTGGATACCTAATTTTTGCTCGCTTCTAATTCTCCTACAAATACTAATATTTGGATGAGTTTTAGTTATTTGTGCATTTTTATCTGCATTTCTTTATTAAAAATACCAAAAAATATTTATTACCTTTTATTTGTGTATTTTAGTTTGCATCTTTAAATTATATATACAAAAAAAAAGATTTTGTTTCTACTTGTACATTTTTTAGGACTAAAGAAGACCATTAATTTCATTAGAGGAAAAAGGGTTTGGACTAGTGTATTTTAATCAAAATTATGCCAAAATTGGCCCAAAATTTGAGCCCAATTCGGCCATACCCGGTCCATTAGGTGGTTGGCCAAGAAAGAGCTCAAAACGACGTAGTTTTATCTTGAAACTACGTCGTTTTGGTTAAGTGACAGAGATTTAATCTCATCCATTCATAGCCCCTTGATCCAACGGTCCAAATTTAATTTTCATTCTTAGTATTTAACACCCAAAGAAGCCAAAATTTGCCCTCATTTTTCCCCTAATATCCAGTTCTTCTTCTCTCTTATCACTCTCTCCCCCCTCTCTGCCATCTCCGCCCGTCGCCACCCAGCGTCGCCCGCCGGAATTCGCTACTGGCGGCGGCCAACCTCCAATCCACCCAAAATCTCACCATCTCTTCCTCTCACCCCCCTCATTCCAAATCCACAACCCAAATCCCCCAAATCTCCACCAATAATCAACAAAATCAAACCCTCATCGCGCCGTCACCATCGCCGCCCGTCGTCCAAACTACACCAAAATTGTACCACCTCCTCCTCTTCTCCCCCTCTCTCCATATCTCCAACTCAAATCCTCAAAAAACCACACCACCACCGGCAGCCACCCCCACTGCCCGACGTCCGACCACCGCTGCCCGCCACACCACTGCTCGCCACTGCCTCGACCACCCCAAGACCATCAGTGGCCCTTTATTTCTAGACTATCCCCGACCAAAAATGCTCGTTTCTCTCTAGCACAACGCTAGAACTCATTGGTTTTGGCGTGTGCTAGAAAGAAACGCCCGTTCAAGGTCGGGCAGTCACGACGTCATCCCCGGCATCCGTCTCTTTGCTCGATTTGGCATTGAATCCCTCTGTATGGTAAAACGTCAATTTCCTTTTCCTATGTTTATGTTTTCTGATTTTTTGTTTCTGTTTTAGTATTAGTTCTAAGGTTTAATTTCCATTAATGTTTCTGTTATTTATGTGCAATGAGTATTAGTTTTTAATTACATGTTTAAAAATATGAATTTTAGTTTTTCGACCTAGCCGGTTGAGTAGTTTGTTATTGTCTGTTAGTTCTGATTTTTGGTTCTTCGATTTAGTCGGTCGACTATTTTGTATATAGTTGTTAAGTTTGAATTTTTCAGTTCTTCAACCTAGCCGGTCGAATAGTTAAGTATTTATGTTATTTTCATGAAAAAAAACCAAAAGATTAGTTGAATTGTCTATATAATTAGTCGTATATTTAGTTGTCATTAATCGTGATAGTTTAGCGATGTTCGTTTAAAATCTGTTTCGAGCATTAGTTTGTGAATTCAGTTGTTTGTTCTATGTTTAGTTTGCACAAATCAATTTATTTTAATCTAATTAGTTTGAGTTTTAGTTCCGTTTGAATTTTTTTTTTCTGTTTTGTCAATCGTTAGTTGTGTGATTTGTTTTGGTTCAAAATCAATAGGGTGGTATTGATGTTGTTAAATTCTGAAGTTTTTATGGGTTTGATCAAGACTTAGGGTACTAGTAGCTTACTTTTGACTAGTAGGGTGGCTGAAATGATATTTTTTCTCCTTGCTTCTGCTATTGCAGATTTTCAGGCTGTCCTTTCACCTTTTGGACAGCCTTTAGCACACAAAGTCAGTCCCTTTTTGGACAGATTTTTGGTGAACCAAAATCTGCCCAAAAAGTGGCTTTCTTTGCCTACTTAAGGGCTGCCCTTTCCTCATTTTAAAGAGGGACTCAAACACACATCTGGCTGGACATCTTTTACACACAAAAGAACACAGCTTTAAGAGTAAAAGTAGTATCTGAACATTGAGTAGTAAGCTGAAAGTGTTGATCTTTTTGTGAGTGAGTTCTCTGTTTGCAAGACCTTTCAAAAGCCTAAAAGTGTTGAAGTTTATTGCTGGGATCCTTCTTCTTTAAAAGTTACTAAGTTAAGGGTTTTTCCTGGATTGTTTCTCGGGTCAAAAGTTGCTGATTTGCTGTTGTTTATTGTTGTTTTCTACGGTCATTTGCTGCCGAGTTTCATTTTCTCTGTTGCTGCGTTCTGAAATTCTGCAAATTAGGTATTTCTCTTAAGCTTTGCAATGTAACTTGTGATAAAAAGCATGAGAATATGGTTGTTTGTCTTGTTAAGTTCTAATATTAAACAAATGCGGTCATTTTAAAGTTTTAAGGGCATTGCTTTATCTCTCTTGGGTTGTAAATATGCTGAGCATGGAAAGTCTTGATAAAGATTTACTACTTCACTCTTATTATTAATTTATTGCTACATAGAGTTATTGTTATTTCTTTCATTTCATTGGATGTTTGAAGCTAAAAAGAAAAAAAGCCAATGTTTAGTCAAATGAAGTAATTTGAAGTTTAGAGAGTTGGCATGATGAATGTGTTAGTTTCGCCTTATTTAATTGAAGTTGGTCATTAGAGATGTGCAATTTTAATTATTTTTTTTATTCTTGTTTAAGTTAGCGTTAGATGATGTGGTAATACTTAATAGAGGTAGACTTTTTTTTTAAGCAATAAAAAAGAAGTTGGATTTTTTTAGATAGGCTACAAAAATTTATGCATAACTAGTTTTGTTGGCAGCATTAGTAAATTGGAACTACAGATTATTTGGGCCAAATAAAATCAAGTTCACCAGGCCCATGAACACAATAGTCAGCTGGCCCGTTCTTGTAAACAAATTCTGCTAGGACCATTTCGTGTTAAGCATGCTTAGCTGGCCTTTTCTTCTTTTTGTTTATATAAAAAATAATCATGTGGGCCAAATAAAAATAAGAATTTCTGCAGCCCAATTCAAACAAAGTTGGCTGGTCCATTCCTCTAAATATAGCAAGCCCATACTTTCAATAAAGATGGCCAATTTTCTTTTAATAACTTCAACAAGCCCAATGCCAATAATTGATAAGCTAGTCCAAGTTTAAATGTCATATTTGGTTAAACAAACGTAGTAGTATTATAGCCTTTTCTAGTGAATATATAGTTTTTTTAATAACTTAAACTCTTTAATAATTTATTTAAATGCTAGGCAACTAGTAGGCGCGTTTTAATTTTTTTTATTCACGGACTCGCTTGCGTAGCATGATATTAACTTTTAATATTTTAATTCAATAATCTCATACTATTTCTACTAGTTTTAATTAATTTTTTTTGATTTAATTAATTCTTTTTCTAATCGCGGATTCGTTTGCGTAGCGTGTAGTGACATTTAATAAATTTCCAAAAAAGGTTAATTTTTTCCTCAAAGCACATTGTAGTAATTTTTTTTTCAAAAGTAAATAACGCGCTAATAATCGTCTGTCATGACTGCGGATTCGCTTGCGTAGCGCTGTTATGACTAAATAATAAATTTCGCCGATCATGCATTCGCTTGCGTAGTGTGGTTAGGAGTCTTATTTTTCAAAATATTCTTTAATTTTTTTTAATAATCAAGAGATAAAAGCGGATAGGTAAAACACGAAAATCGTATAAATCACAGTTTGTCCAAAATTAGTTCAAGCCAAGTTTTAAGTCAATAAAGTGACCGTACTAGAATCGCGGTACTTGGGGAATGCCTTATACCTTCTCCCCATTCCTTACCCGAACTTTGTTTTCGCGGACCGATAAAAATAGAGTCAACTCTCCTTCGACTAGGGATTTAAATAAAAGGTGACTTGGAACACCGAAAACCAATTCCAAGTGGCGACTCTGAACAATAAAATAATCCCTATTTCAAAATTGTCACTTTAATTGGAAAAACTCTTTAACCCACAATCCTTAACACATACATTATCGTTATTTGGAGGGGGAAAAAGGGGTGTGACAGCTCTGGCGACTCTGCTGGGGAATAACCAGAATTCGAGCTTGTACATGTTGACTTTTTTGGCTTTATTAATTTTGTATATATTGTGATTTATTTGTTCAATGTGCTACCTGTTCGATTTTTACCGTTTTGATATTGTTGAACTGTACATATAAACTGTTTTCTCACGCACCCCCTCTGAGTCTTCTTGAAATTAAAATTGGGCATTTGCTTGACATAGCCCGCTTTCTTTGAGATAGCCGAGGTGCTTGTCACCCGGTGAAGGATTTTAGTCACACATATTTTAGGCGGGAGCACCACCAGTAGGCCGGAAAGCAATGCTACCGGTACACTGACCCTCCTCGGCTCGAGTTGTCCGCTCGAGTAAGCCAGTCTAGATACCTTCTCCACCAGGATTTAAACCTAGAGGAACAAACCTCATGCCGGATATCACTAGTAGGTTCGCTTTATGTGCATCACGTTCATTTGACTTAGCGAAACTCAGCACAGGGGCCGGGTCCGTATAAGATAGATATCCTCATTGAGACCATCATGTTCACGTATGTGCTACTTGATAAATCATTTGGAAGGCTTACTTGCATTGTCGACTGGTTTTTAAAAAAAAAAATTTAGTGTAATTATTAAAAATGAAAAAAAAAAGAATAATTCTCCTAGTTTAGTGCAAATAAACCTTTTTTTAAAATATATATATATATATATATATATATATATATATATATATGTATATATATATTTTGTAGTAGTCTGGTGTGAGTTGTAAAGACTAATTTTCATTTTAAAAAAAAAAAATAAAACAAAAGGGAAAAGTACCCAGTTTTACCGAACTACGCGGGTTTGATTCTCACCGGAGGTGAGATACGTAGGAAACCTCCATCGGGTTCAGCCCATATTTTTCAAAAAAGGGGAGCATAAAATTCCACATGTGCATAAAATTTTTGGAAAATAAAAAAGAGCCTATTTTGGTCACCTTTTTACTGTCTTGCCCTCATGTTCCGGCTGTTTTGCAAGACAGCCTTAAAATCTTCCTGGGAAGTGCTGAAGGGCCATTTTTGTAAAAAGTAGTTACTTTATCCATATTTATTCACCTTTTACTATTTTGCCCTTATGTCTGGCCATTTTTGTCGAAGCAGCTTTAAACCTGTCCGGAAGTACCGAAAGGCTATTTTCGCAAAAGTAGCCATTTTTATCTAGTTTTGTCTGGTTATATTTGTTGAGACAGCTTTTGAACCCCTCTCGGAGTAGCAAAGGGTCATTTTCGTAAAAATAGTTTTTTATTTATTATTCTGTCTATTTTTATCATTTTGTTCCTGTGTTTGGCTGTTTTTGCTGAGACATCCTTTATGCCTTCTATGAAAGTATCAGCCGTCTTTGTAATAATAGCCATTTTTTTCGCTTTTATCATCTCAACTTTTGTGTCCGGTAATTTCAAAACATATACTGTAATAAAAATAAAATAAAAAATAGATCGAGTCCTAAATTGGCCAAAAAATAAAATAAAATGATGAATGATCATAATTTGCATATAGTTTAGGTAAGTCCTAACCCTTTTTATTGTATTTTTAGGATCACCATGAGTTCTCCACAAAGAAGCAGTCAGAAAAGGGTAAGGGACGAGACACCTCCTATGTTCTTGATGAGAGATAAGACCCCGAGTAGTCTTTATAATTGGTGGGCTAGTTTTGCTACATGGGAACAAAATCGAGTATTTAAGCACCTCAAGTTCCTCACAAACATCATGGGAATTAAGCCTAACAGAGATTTAATCAAGGCTCTAGTGGGTTTTTGGGACCCCACGAACAATGTCTTCAGGTTCAAAGATTGTGAAATGACGCCCACGTTGGAAGAATTAGGTGGGTTCACCGGATTGGGGAGAGACCTTCGTGGGAAAAAGCCTGCTGCTCTGAGAAAAGTTGGTGTGAACAACTTTTTAAAGAAGTTATGCCTCCATCGAATTCCAATGGTTTGCTTAAACGAAGGTTGGGTTCCGTTGGAATATCTCTATGATAGGTTTGGGGACGAGAAAGGGTTTGAAAATTTTTCGGGCATAGAATTCGTCAACCAGTTGAGTTACGACGCTTGGAGGGAGTTGAGAATCTTCGCTTTCATGATATCATTTCTAGGGATCATGGTCTTTCCAGAGCGTGGTGGGCGCATCAGAATTCGATTGGTTGCGGTAGTCTCGTATTTGCAAAGTAGCGAGGATCATACCATTCTTCCCATGATTTTGGGAGATATTTTTCGAGCTTTGACCCGCTGCCAAGAGGGTGAAGATTACTTCGAGAGATGCAACATTCTGCTGCAGATGTGGTTCATAGAGCACCTTTATCATCATCCAATAGTAATAAATTTCAATGAAAACTGGCTGAAATACATTGGATGTCACCCAGACAGGGCCGCAAGTTGTAATCTTCCAGAGGGGGTGAGGGCCTGGCGGAAATTACTTGGTTCATTGAGTGCTGATAGAATCACTTGGAACTATTATTGGTTCCCTTCTGCTAGGGTCATGCATATGTCGACGTATCACCCGTTCTTCATACTCATGGGTTTCAGAGGTTCCCAACCCTACGCGCCCCTACGCATCATGCGCCAGCTAGGGAGAGAGCAAAAGAGGCCCCCGATTGAAGACATGCGTCCGTTCGTGTGGGAATTCAAGGGAGAGGAACCTCCAAGGGAGTCTTATGCACAAAAGGTTTGGTTTAATGGTCTATTTTCTGATTTGGACGAGATGGTAGCTGATCGTGAACGTGGGGAGGTAAGCCTCGCATACCTTGAGTGGTTTCACAACCAGGCTATCCCGGAGCAAAGGCCAGAAAGATCCATACGGCATGCAGTTGATTGGGAGGAGGAGATCGAGGCCAGAGTTAGAGAAACCAGAAGGGAAGTCGCACAAGAGTTCCAATCTCGTATTGACATTTTACAAGAAGATAAGGGCATTATGGAGACAGTCATGGACATACAACAGGCTGATTTTGAGCAGGAAAAGGCTCAGTGGGCACGAGAGAAGCAAGCACTCAAAGCCCAAATTCGAAAGAAGAACACAGTCACAACCACTCAGCAACAAGAGGAGAGAGAAGCTCAGTTCAGTGTAGTCCGTGATCATGAGCGTAGAGGTTTTGCTCCATTAATTGAAGGTCTGAGGGATCAGATAGGGGGAGTTGAGTCAAGCTAGGAGAGCCAGATCGCGAAGTTTGAAATAGAAAGACACCACTACAAAAATGTGATCAATCAGTTAGAAGCGGAGTCGCTAGATGTTCGGCGCCATAAAGATATGGCCTTGGACCGCGAGTGTGATGTGCTGGATCTAGCTGAGACCCGTGGTCAGCAAAATCAAGAGTTGCATGTGGCTCAAGAATACATTAAGGGAAAAATCCTCGAGGTAGCCACATATACCTCAAGAGCATGCAGGAGTTGCCAGGGAATGACGCCCGAGCGGTTTGCAGAAGTATCATTGAACGTTGCTCGTCATATATCTGCAGACTTGGAGAGGATATACCGCATTGTTGGGGGTCAGCACCAGGAATAAGCGCCTTGATTACAGTGATGCTGATGGATTGTACTGCAGGGATCAAAGTCTTCTTTTAGTTATCAGTACTTTTTCATTATTCCTTTTTTTGCTTTTGAGTCTGTAAGAGTCTTTTGGTGTTTTGAGTCTTGTTGTTTTGCCTTTTATCCTAAAAAGTCTGTTTGAGTCAGGTCTGGTCTTGTTTATCTTTATGTAATTCTTACTGTTTGAGTCTTGTATCAAAAAAAAATTATATATATTAAAAATCAATGAAAAAGAATTTGTTTAGAAAAATTCGAAAATGAACCAAAAAGATGTTTGTCTTATAAAATAAAAAAAAGGTCATGTACCTGAACTACGTAATGATCTGATTCATGCGGCGACATGATACGTAGGCAACCCACAAAAGGTTCGATCAAATATTTTTCAAGTAGCTATAAAATGAGGGATCAAGATAAGGCGAGTGAAAAGAAAAACAGATAAAAAAAAAGAGAGAAGAAAATAAGAGCGCCAATAGATAACAAGCTGATAAGCCGGAATGTAACATGAAGCCTTCCAAAAGCATATTAGAGATGGTGATATTTTAGGAGCATAGCATATATACGTGTATTCCTATCTGTAAAATGCTTAACCCTAACACATTTGTTGCCTCTTACTCAGTAAGCTTAAGGTGGTTGGTTTGTGGTGAAACTGGCAACACATCATTACTTCACAAGATCTAAGGGAGCGGTGGTAATGGATAATTGTGATGAAATTGAGTTGGTCAATGACAATCCGCAGGGTCAGTCAGTTGAGCAAGAGTCGGAGGAAATAAGAAAATTGAGACAGCAACTGTTAGATGTATATCAAGCATTGTTTTCCGGTCGACCTCCACCCCAGGGTCCTTCAGAGGGAACTTCCACCATACCACAGGCTACTCAACCACCGCTCCATGCAACGAGCGATCCAAGAGGAATTTCCTGATGAGCATATCTTTTCTGTCGCAACAGTTGTAAATAGACCTCCTTGGTTTGCTGATATTGTCAATTATTTAGCTGGAGGGTGGATTCCAAAAGATTTTTCTTACGATCAAAGAAAAAAGCTTAAAAAAGAGGCAAGACATTATTACTGGGAAGATCCTTATTTGTTTAAATTTTGTGCAGATGACATAATCAGGAGATGTGTACCTGAAACAGAAATGAACAATATTTTAAGTCATTGCCATAATGGAGCGGTAGGAGGACACTACGAAGGAAGAAATATAGCAGCTAAAGTACTTGAAGTTGAGTTTTATTGGCCTACTTTATTCAAAGATGCAAGAGATTATGTTGCCACTTGCGACAAATGCCAGAGAAGCGGTAACATTTCAAAAAGGGATGAGATGCCTCTTGACTCTATCCTTGTTTGTGAAATATTTGATGTTTGGGGCATTGATTTTATGGGTCCTTTTCCTCCTTCAAACGGCTGTGAATATATTTTAGTTGCTGTTGACTATGTTTCAAAATGGGTAGAAGCAATTGCTACTAGAAAAAAATGATGCTCATATTGTTTGTACTTTTCTCAAGAAAAATATTTTTTCTAGATTTGGAACTCCACGAGTTATCATAAGTGATCAAGGAACTCATTTTATAAATAGACAATTTGCTAGTTTGTTGTCAAGATATGGAGTTACTCATAAAACAGGAACTCCATATCATGCTCAAACAAGCAGACAAGTAGAAGTATCCAACAGAGAATTAAAAAGAATTTTGGAAAAAACTGTTGGTTCTTCTCGAAAAGATTGGTCTTTAAAATTTGATGATGCGTTATGGGCATATAGAACTACTTATAAAACTCCCATAGGCACATCTCCTTATAGACTAGTTTTTGGGAAAGCTTGTCATTTACCTGTAGAGTTAGAGCATAAAGCATATTGGGCTATAAAATTTTTGAATCTAAACTTACCAGATGCAGGTAAAAATCGTCTATTGCAGCTTGATGAGTTGGAAGAATTCAGACTTACAGCATACGAAAATGCTAAATTGTACAAGAAAAAGACAAAAAAGTGGCATAACAAGCTCATCCGCCATAAAGATTTTAAAGTGGGAGATCATGTTCTGTTGTACAATAGCCGATTGAGATTATTCCCAGGAAAGTTTAAGTCACGCTGGACAGGACCATATATAGTAACAGGAGTGACCCCCTATGGTGCCATTGAAGTACACCATGCAGATGGGGGAGACAAATTCAAAGTAAACGGTCATCATTTGAAGCCATATATCAGCAGATTCTTCGACAAACAGGCTTCAACAATCCTTTTTGCCTAATTTTTAAAAATAAGTCGAGCTGGCGACATTAAACTCAGAACTATTTTCTTCCCCTCTCTTTAATCTTTTAAGTAATTATTAGTAGTAACATATAATATTTCCTTTTTAGTAAATATATATATAATTAAATTAGTTTTTCTTCTTATAAAAAAAAATTAAAAAATAATAATAATTGCATAGTTTATATATATATATATATATATAGATATGTATGTAGTATGTGTTAATATATTTTGCCATGATAAAAAAAAAATACTCCATGATTTAGACAATGAAAGGTTTCTCCTATCATGAAAAAGAATATTTCTTTGCTATAATCTTGTCTTTGTTATATGAGAGAAACTTTGAGAAGCCAAGAAAAAGGAAATGAGGCTAGAATAAGAAAAAATCAGGGAAGCTCCTTTATCTCCTTTTACTGTTAATTTATTTTGTCATGAGGACATGACATTATTTAAGCTTGGGGGTAGAGGAATATATTTGTTATATGTATTTTTTTTAGTTATACATATAAAAAAAAAATTTAAAAAACTGAAAAAAAATAAAACAAAATTTGAGTTGCCTTTTTCCTAAGGCAACTTACATCATGTACTTCCATGGATTTCTTGTTCGGTTCTTTGCCATGGTCGTAATATTTTGAATCGAACATTTTTTTTTGACTTTTAGTTGTTTTAACTTATTTTGGTAAATAAGTTGGCTAAACTTGATTTGACTTGAAAAGTATGATACTTAAGAAAGACAAATTTGATTAAGTACACGGGTTTTATGATCACTTTTCTAAGCTCATACTTACTTATTGGTGATTGGAATCATAGTTTTCGTTAGCCCAAGTGTATTTTGTTGTTAGCTTATATTGTCTAGTTCTCCTGCTTATCTGGAAATCTAGAACTTGCCTTGAATGTGGATTGAGGCGAAATTCTAGGTAGATCTTTGAGTTAAGAAATGAACGTAGGCCTTCTTTGTTGAGCCATAACCTAAATTGACCTACCTTAATAATTTTTATCCCTAGTTAGCCCAGTTGAGCCTAAATAAATTAACTCTTATTTTGTTGATCACCAAGCTTTAACCCTTAGCCTGTTTGTTGTTATGACTTGTTCTTTGTTCACCCAATTCCCTTTTGGGCACTTTAAGAGTTGATCTGAATGTAAAAATCTAGGCGTGAGGCGTAATTGTGAAAATAATTGGTGAAAGAATAATTGTTTGAGGTTGTCAATCTTTTGAGATGTTGCCATGAGAACTGAAAAAGAATGTTGCTTATGAAATTCTTAAAAAAAAAAAGAGAAGAAAAAGGGAGAGGATAGCAACAAAGAAATGTCGGCATCTCCGTAAAAAAAAAAATGTGAAAGGGATGAAACAAAATAGAGGTTATTGTTTAAATCATAGCAAAAACAATTGTGCTTAAGTGATAAAATAAAGTGTAGTGCCCATAGGGAATTTAAGTCACTATTATCCATATGTATCATACCTATCCCTAAACCTACATTACAACCTTGCAAAAATCCTACATGATCTCGACTCAAAGACTCCTACATTAGTGGAGAACCACATGATAGTCAAGCCTATGGCAATTTCCAGTAGCTTGAGGTACTTCTTTGTAGAGAGAGAGTGGATTTTTCTATCTATGCCCTTCTTTGTTCTACATATATATATTGTGTGATATATGGGCATCTCTCTTCATTTGGTGAGACACACTAGGGATTAAGAAATATTATGATTTCAGCTCTCAATAGGTGAATACAAGTACGGTTAAAAGTTGTCTGAACTTGTGAATTGGTCTTAGTTACTTTTTCTTTGGCGAAAGGTCTCATGATTTTGGTTAAATTGTTTAGCTAATATGTTTAGTTATTTTATTTGCTTGAGGACGAGCAAATATTCAAGTGTGGGAGAATTTGATAAGTGCATTTTACTTGATTTTTAACATATAATTTCTTTGAAAAACACACAAAAAAAACCTATCATATTTCTTCCATACTTTGTCTAAATTATGCAGGAAAGGTTAAAGAAGTATTGGTCCGGGAACGAGAAGATTACAGAGGAAAAATTAGAAAAATGGACAAGCTAAAGTAGAGTAAAATATGGCGCTAAAGAAAGACGTAATATGCCATGACAAAGGACAACCGACTCACAACCGGCTACAACAAACTATAACCGATCCATAACCAAAGAAGCTCATAACCAAGCATAACAAGGCCACAACCAGCCATAACAAGTTCATATCCAAGAGTGTATTGAAAAGTTTGTCATGGCTTGGCTATAAAAGAGGCATCAATCGTGAAATGAGAAAGGAGGAGCGAGAGAGAAATCTGAGAAGTGAATATTGAGCAGAAAGTTTTTTTCTTTCTCTTTATTCTTTAGTTTTGCTTCTGTATCATCTTTTAGCCATTACTCTGGCTTCATTTCTTGTTCTGAATAAATTGTAGTATTGGTAATTACTCTAGTTCCTGTTTTTAATTAAATAGGAGGAATTATTCTCTTGAATATTTCTTTCTATTTTCTTATTTAATGGGCAAGATTATTTCCGTTGACGGTATTGGCTCCAATATGGAGTAACTTTTCCTGTGTTGGGAAAATGACGGATCTTAGTATTTTTATATAATAGTAGTAGATATTATTCTTCAATTTCACATGCTTGAGCTGAAGCTTTTTATTTAAATTTTATCTGCTTTATAGTTGGGGGTTATTTAATTTGTTAACATCTATCTATTTCGTACTACATATTAACTTCTTACTAATTCTATAATCGAAAGAGGCAGAAGAAGTAATACTTAATTTTGGTATTGATAGATGTTAACCTATATTTAGTGACATCTAGCTAATATATGTTAAAATTGATTCTACACTTATTTGTAATCGAAAGAGGCGAATGTTGTAGTAATCAGTTATAACAAGTAGGGTAGTCGAAAGGGACTTACTAAAAAAAGAGCATACTTTAGTTCAAGTATATATTTCTGGTTCTTTAGTATTACTATTTTAACGATTAATTTGTATAACCGAGAGGAGTGCATTTAATTGTTCAACTATAGTAATAATATATAAATGTAATCGTGAGAGGCATTTATACATTTATGAGAAATAGAAGTTGAAGGATAAATGTATCTACTATATAATAAAAATATTAAGTGAAGTCAGGATCCCAACACCTTTTTATTATATCTGTGAAAAACAAAAATATTTTCTATTGCTCCATTCGTGTTTTTTTAGTTAGTTAATTTAAAACTCAACTCTTTCTGATTTTCTCAAATAGTAACTAAAACAAGAAACATCTGTAGAATAGATAAACCAATCTCTGTGGATTCGACATCTTTCTATACTATTATTTGATAGAGTACGAGTTAAAATTGTATATACGCTAGAAACTCGTCAGCGTGGCATGTGAGGTGTTCACGGATCACAAGAGTCTTCAGTACTTGTTCAAGCAAAAAGAATTGAATTTGAGGCAGAGGAGGTGGTTGGAGTTGTTGAAGGATTATGATATCACCATTCTATATCATCCGGGGAAGGCCAATGTGGTGGCCGATGCATTGAGTAGGAAGTCAGCCAGTATGGGCAGTATTGCTTATATTCCGGTGGGTGAGAGGCCGCTTGCCTTGGATATTCAGGCCTTAGCCAATCAGTTCGTGAGGTTAGATATTTCGGAGCCTAGTCGTGTGTTAGCTTGCACGGTCGCTCGTTCTTCATTATTGGAGCGTATTCGTGATTGGCAGTATGATGATCCCCATTTGTGTGTCCTTAGAGACACGGTGCAGCGCTGTCACGACCCAATTCCCACCCGGTCGTGATGGCGCCTCTCGTGAAGACAAGGCTAGCCAACAGAACAATCAACACTGTTTTTAACAATTTCTTAGCATAAACAAGTTTAAACCATAGATACTGATTAATCGTAAGTGCGGAAATAAACGTAACATGACAGTGAAAAACCATCCCAAACTCAGCCCGATGATCGGGGTGTCACAAGTCACGAGTTACTACAGAGTTGATGAAAATACTACAAGTCTGGAAACATAGTCTGAAGATGAATAAAGTATGCAGAAGATAAGGAAGAAACGGGGCTGTGGACGTCGACAACTACCTCGTCTCTCCTAGTCCGCCTGGTCTGGAAGGAAATCAGCGCTCAGGTACGAACTCAGCTGTGCCTGTCTCTGCACCCATGGTGCAGGAAGTAATGTGAGTACTCCGACCCAGTGAGTAATAAAAATAAATAACGACTGAGAACATAAAATCCCACAAGGGCACAAATAATGCTATCTCAAGCAGCAACATCAGATAAACAGTAGAAACCAGTGAAATATAGGAAGAAAATCCTTTTGAAAACAGTTAAAAATCAATCATACTCAACCAGTAAGTCAGCCATTGTTACCTGACCGGTCAGCCATTGTTACCTGACCAAACGCGTATTACAGTGCCATTGTTACCACTGGTCAGTCATTGTTACCTGACTGGTCAGTCATTGTTACCCGACCAAACGCGTATAACAGTGTCATTGTTACCACTGTTCAATATTTAATCACTCTAGATGGGTACCCGCGCTCACTGTGGGTGTGCAGACTCCGGAGGGGCTCCTACAGCCCAAGCGCTATCAACAAGGCCTGAAAGCCTGAACAATATCCACACGAAACCTGAAAGCCTGCTCACAATGCACTCGAGGCCTGAAAGCCTCCTCACCTCACTCATCATGCCCTCACATAAGGCCCTTGGCCTCAATCAGTCCAAAAATAGTCAAAGCCCCTCGGGCATCAGTAAATAATAATACCCAGCTCCACAATAGTTCAAATATCAGTTAAAACTCCAAGTTTGAGTAAAAATATAGCTGAGTTCATGAAACAGTGTAAATCACATGGACTCAGTTCAAATCGTATTTCAAATAGTGAGGGAAACAGTGATAACAGCTCACAAAGAGTTCAAACAGTCGGCAACAAGGCCAAGTATGGCAATGAGCCCAAAACATAGTGAAAACAACAAGTCATAGCTCACACGCAGTAAAATATTATCCGGGCTGGACCAAGTCACAGTCCCCAATAGTAAATGACCCCGCGCTCGTTGTTGAACGCGTGTCTCATCTCAACACAGCACCAAGTTGTGCAAATCCGGAGTCTCAAGCCCTCAGAACATCATTTAAAATCATTACTCACCTCTAGCCGGCCAAAAGTCTAGCTCGCTATGCCTTTTCCCCTCGAATCGACCTCCTCGTGCGTCGAATCTGATCAAAACCACAAGGAATACATCACAATAGGCTAATGGATCATAACCCAATCGAAAAGACTCGAAAAATATCAAAAATCACGAAGTTGGCAAAACCCGAGCCCCGGTCCCACTTCTCGAAAAATTACAAAATTTACATCACCGGATTCCTCGTCTCGCCACGGGTCCATACATATCAAATTTACCAAAATCGGAGTTCAAATGCCCTTTCAAATCCCAAATTTTCATTTCAAAAACCAAGCCCTAGTTCTTCCAATTTTTACCCAAATTTCCAAGAATTAAAGGTTGATTCTACAAAAAAAAAATGGCGTTTCTAGGTCACGAGACTTACCTCCAATAAATTCCTGTCAAAAATCCTCTTCAATTTCTACCAAAAAGCTCTTAAGGTGGTTAACAATGGAGGAAAAATGAATAGGCTCGCGGATGAAATAATCAATTAAAACCCTTCTGCCCAGGTGTTTTTAACCCTATGCGATCGCGGCCCTAGGCATGCGATAGCGATGACCAAATTCTCAGGGATTCAAAAATGTTCTATGCGTACGCGACAGGAGCTATGCGATCGCGGTTAACAATTTCCCAAACCTACGCGAACGCGTCCAATTTTATGCGAACGCGTAGGATAAGAACATGCTGCCCCAAAATCCTCTTATGCGAATGCGGGATGTACCATGCGATCGCGTAGCTTTACCTCCCAGTGCTATGCGGTCGCGACTCAATGGATGCGATCGCATAGGCCAATTTTTCCTTCTGCAACATCTGCTGAAACCTGCAACTTTCAATAGCTAAACTTGGTTCGTTTGACCACCCGAAATCATCCCGAGGCCCCCGGGACCTCAACCAAAAGCACCAACACATCCTAAAACGTTATTCAAACTTGCTCCAATCTTCAAAACACATCAAACAACGCCTAAAACCATTAAATCACATCGGATTCAAGCCTAAGTTTCTTAAAAACTTCCGAATTACGCATTCGATCAAAAACCCGACCAAAACACCTCCGAATGACCTGAAATTTTGCACACACATCCAAAATCACCTAACGGAACTACTGCAACTCTCAGAATTCTATTCCGACCCTCGGATCAAAATCTCACCTACCAACCGGAATCCGCCAAAATACTAACTTCGCCAATTCAAGCCTAATTCTACACCGGACCTCCAAAATCACTTCCGATCACGCTCTCAAGTCACAAATCATCCCCCGAAGCTAATCGAGTCACCGGAAATCACATCCGAGCCCTCTAACTCAATAGTCAACTTTCGGTTGACTTTTCCAAAACAAGCTTTCCTTAAAGAGACTAAGTGTTTCATTTCCATCTAAAACCAATCCAATTCAACTCGATCACCTCAAATACCGATAATGAAGCATAGAGAAACATAATATGGGAAAAACGGGGCGGTAACTCACGTGACGACGGGCCGGGTCGTCACAAGCGCGGAGGTGCCAGGCATGTTACCTTAGATGATGATGGAGTTTTGAGATTGCAGGATCGAGTATGTGTGCCTAATGTGGAGGGACTCCGAGAGTTGATTTTGGAGGAGGCCCATAGCTCCCGGTACTCTATTCATCCGGGCGTCGCGATGATGTATCAAGATTTGCGGCAGCATTATTGGTGGCGTAGAATGAAGATGGATATCGTAGCATATGTGGCTCGTTGTTTGAATTGTCAGCAGGTTAAGTACGAGCATCAGATGCCTGGTGGTTTATTTCAGAGGATTGAGCTTCCCGTGTGGAAGTGGGAGCGGATTACTATGGACTTTGTTACTGGACTTCCGCTGACTCGGAAGAAGTTCGACGCAATATGGGTCATTGTTGATAGGCTGACCAAGTCAGCCCATTTCATTCCTGTGGTGGTCTCCTATTCTTCTGCGAGGTTAGCCGAGATCTATATTCGGGAGATTGTTCGCCTTCATGGTGTGCCCGTATCTATCATCTTGGACCGGGGTACGCAGTTTACCTCGTGCTTCTGGAGAGCCGTTCAGCGAGAGTTGGGCACATGAGTTGAGTTGAGTATAACATTTCATCCCCAGACGGACGGTCAGTCCGAGCGGACTATTCAGATTTGGGAGGATATGCTCCGAGCTTGTGTTATTGACTTTGGAGATTCGTGGGATCATTTCTTGCCCTTAGCGGAGTTTGCCTACAACAACAGCTACCAGTCGAGCATCCAGATGGCTCCCTATGAGGCTTTATATGGTAGGCGGTGTCGGTCTCCGTTTGGATGGTTTGAGTCGGGAGAGGCTCGGTTGTAGGGTACGGATCTGGTTCAGGAGGCCTTGGACAAGGTCAGGATCATCCAGGATAGGCTTCGTTCAGCTCAGTCCAGGCGAGAGAGTTATGCAGACCATAAGGTTCAAGATGTGGCTTTTATGGTTGGTGAGCGGGTATTGCTCCGAGTGTCGCCTATGAAGGGCGTGATGAGATTTGGGAAGAGGGGCAAGCTTAGCCCTAGGTTCATTGGTCCGTTGAGATTCTTGATCGAGTGGGAGAGGTGGCTTATAGACTTGCTTTGCCGCCGAGCTTATCAGCCGTGCATCCAGTGTTTCATATGTCCATGCTTCGGAGGTATCACGGCGACCCAGCCCACGTGTTAGATTTCAGCACTGTCCAGTTGGAAGGGGACTTCTCTTATGAGGAGGAGCCGGTAGCTATTCTAGACCAGCAGGTTCGTCAGTTGAGATCCAAGATTTTCCCTTCTGTTCGTGTTCAGTGGAGAGGTCAGCCTCCTAAGGCATCGACCTGGGAGTCCGAGTCCGATATGCGGAGCCGTTATCCTCATCTTTTCCCCGACTCAAGTACTTCTTTCTTCTGTCCGTTCGAGGACGAACGGTTGTTTTAGAGGTGGAGAATGTGACAACCCAAAGGGTCATCACCTATTTTAAATGAATTTTGTGTCTCCGAGGCCTTGAAAACCTCATTTAGAGTCGCCTCGATTTGCGTGCGCAGTCCGAGCGCGTAGCCAGAAAGCTTAAATATGAAATTCTGTGAAAAATGCTAAGTTTTGATGTTAAAATGAATAAATTTGACTTTGGTCAACATTTTGGGTAAACGGACCCGGACCCGTGATTTGACGGTCCCGGAGGGTCCGTAGGAAAATATGGGGCTCGGACGTATGCTCGGAATAGAATTCTGAGGTCCCGAGCCCGAGAAATGAATTTTTGAAAGAAATTGTTTTCTGAAATTGTTTAAGGAAATTGGAAATGATATTTGATTAGAACATGTTGGTATCGGGCCTGTATTTTAGTTTCGGCACCCGGTACAGGTCTTATATATGTTTTAAGTCCTTCCTGTGAAATTTGGTTGAGAACGGACATCGTTTGACGTGATTCGGACTTAAATTGGAAAATTTGATGTTTTATGAAGCTTGAAAGAATTCATGGATTTTGAGGTTTAATTCGATGTTTATGATGTTATTTTGGCGATTTGATCATGCGAATAAGTCCGAAGGATGTCTATGAGGTTGTGTGTCTACTTAGTTTTGAGTTCCGAGGGTTCGGGTGAGTTTCGAGTGGGTTCCGGGATGCCTTAAGCTTAGAAAGAAAAATCAGGAGTTGCAGGTCTCTAAACCCTCTAGCGCGGTCCGCGAGAAATCGTGTGCGGCCGCGATCGCCTTTGTGCGGGGCGCGGTGAAGGCTGTGCGGCCGCATTCGGCTTTGTGCGGTCCGCACAGGGTCCTGAACTGCAGGTCTTCAGGTAAGCCTGTGCGGCCGCGGTCCATTTAATGCGGTCCGCACAGGGGGTCTCAGAGGGGTATAAATAAACGGGATTTTCAGTCATTTTTCACTTTTCAAAACCCTAAAAACATAAGAGGCGATTTTTCAAACAACCTTTCTTCTCCAAAACGTTGGTAAGTGATTTCTAACTTATTTTCTTTACTCCTTAACATCTTTAAACATGGTTTCAACTTAAAATCAAAGATTTTCATGGCGGGAAATTGGGTGTTTTAGGTAGAACCTAGGTTTTTTCAAAAATTGAGGATTTGGACCTCAATTTGAGGTCCGATTTCAAAATAAATTATATATTTGAGTTCGTGGGGGAATGGGTAATCGGGTTTTGGTTCGAACTTCGGGTTTTGACCACGTGGGCACGTGGGCGATTTTTGACTTTTTGGGGTAAAACTTTGGAAAACTCATTTTTATGCATTGGGGTTGATTCATTTAGCACTTATTGATGTAATTAAGTAATTTGTGATTAGATACGAGCGAATTGGTGGTGGAATCAAGGGGTAAAGCTAAAATTGAGACTTGAATTGTGTTCAAGGCATCGAGGTAAGTGTTTGGTCTAACCTTAGCTTGAGGGATTAGGAGTTGAGTCCTATTTGCTATGTGATAATTGTTGAGTACGACGTATAGGCATGGTGACGAGTATCTATACGTCGGTGTCAAGTATGACTGTGAGTCTTATATTGTGATGTTCATGGTTTCGTTGTATTCTTCATGCTTTGGTGTTGATTTCTAGTTGTTGTGAAAAGTTTGTGGAAGGAATTGAGACCTTTGAACATTTTGGAGCATTGGCTCGAGTTATATTATGAATTGTGAAAGTATATGAGATGATTGAACCCTTTGGAGTATTGGCTCAAGTGAGTTACGAAGTACAAGTGAAAGATAGAGAAAGAGTTATTGAAATGTTCCCTTGCCAGGATTGAATTATTTACTTGTTGCTCCCTTGCCGGGATTTAATTGTTAAATCGTTGTTCCTTGCCGGGATCCCTATATGTTCTTGTTTATTTCCCTTGCCCTTGTTTGTGATTGTTGTTTGGGTGAGGAAGAGTGTAAAAGCACGAAGGGTGATGCCGTACACATTTTATTATTCTAATTGCTTTGGTGAGGAAAGAGAGTAAAAGCACGAAGGGTGATGCCGTGCATGTTTTCATTATATTATTGCTTGGTGAGGACGAGAGTAAAAGCACGAAGGGTGATGTCGTGCACTTGTCTTTGATTTTCCTGATTTTTGCTGAGAATTGAGTTATGTTGACCTTTACTTCTATTTACTGATTTTCTTGTTGTAATCGGTTCAAGTGCATTAATTGTCTTATTATACTATTACTGTGATTCTTTATGTTGGCATTTTCCTTTATTGTGTTACTTGTTATTACTGGCTCGAGGTATCCTTGCGCAACATTATGCTTTGAATTTATGCTATAATTGCTACATGTTTATGTGACTTAATTGCTACTTGACATTTAGCATACTAAATATTAAATTGCCTATTTGCTCCTTCAAGTTCATAATTAATTGCTACTTGTCATTACTTGTTTTCCTCAGTGAGCCATAATTATTGTGTACTTGTTGTCTTATGAATTCGTATTAATTCTTGCATTTGTGGGAGTAAATTTCATTTGGAAGAACTGTTGATTTAATGAAATGGGAGTGGGGTGGTATGCCTACCACGAGATTAATGAAATGGGAGGGGGTGGTACGCCTACCACGAGATTTAATAAAATGGGAGCGGGTGGTACACCTACCACGAGATTTAATAAAATGGGAGCGGGTGGTACGCCTACCACAAGAATTAATGAAATGGGAGCGGGTGGTACGCCTACCACGAGATTTAATAAAATGGGAGCGGGTGGTACGCCTACCACGAGATTTAATTATTGAGAAATGGGATCGGGTTGCACGCCTGCAACGAGATATGTACTGACAGTGAAATCTGCTTTCATTTCCCTTATCCGTGTTAGAGTTAAATTATTGATGTTCTTTATTATTTTCTTGAAATTCTGTATTATCTGCTATTTCGAAGCATGTTCCCCTCCCATTTAAGATGTTTGTTCTTGTTATTTTACCGTTGTGTATATATATATATATATATATATATATATATATATATATATATATATATTGTACAGGTTTATGTGCTAGTCCTGTCTAGCCTCGTCACTACTTGGCCGAGGTTAGGCTAGGCACTTACCAGCACATGGGGTCGGTTGTGCTGATACTACACTTTGTGCTCTTCTGCACAGATCCAGGCCCCGGACAGCAGCAGTAGCTACGGGAGCCAGCC
>NC_031999.1:54036365-54057329 GCF_001879085.1 Nicotiana attenuata | reverse complement strand
AAAAGCAACGAAATTCAATAATAAGCGGAAGTCTTAACATTTTATAAAACTGAATAAAAATGCGGAAAGTTCAACAAAATCCTCTACCCAAGACTGGTGTCACTGTACTCACGAACTGCTAAGAATACTACATACAAACGTCTGAAAGAGAACATAAGCTGTTTGTCTCGAATACAATGAGATAACAGATAAAAATAAAGGATAGAGGAGACGCTGGGCCTGCGGACGCCTGCAAGGCTACCTCGGGTCTCGCTGAAATGAAGCCTGCTCCCACACTACTGCTGCTGCTGCTCGAAACCTGGATCTGTGCAAAATAGCACAGAGTGTAGTATCAGCACAACCGACCCCATGTGCTGGTAAGTGTCTAGCCTAACCCCGGCGAAGTAGTGACGAGGCTAGACTGGACTACCAATTAAACCTGTGCAGTTATATAATATACAGCGGAAAGTAAGACAGGAATAAGCAAATAAAGATGGGAGGGGGACACATGCTGCGGGGACATACCAGTATTAACAGTAAATCCAGAGTAACAGTCTAAGGGCAGCTTAGAATTTACAGCGAATAAAGAAATTAATATAAAAAATAAACACACTTGTATCAATAATTGTTGCGGCACGCAACCCGATCCCAATATATAACAACACTGTTGTGGCGTGCAACCCAATCCATATCATTTAGCATTGTTGCGGCGTGCTACCCGATCCACAAATATCATTGTTGCGGAGTGCAACCCGATCCATGGCATTTAGCATTGTTGCGGCGCGCAACCCGATCCACAAATATCATTCAATGCACGGCATCACCCTTCGTGCTTTATCACTCTTCCTCACCCAAACAACAATCACAAATAAGGGGCAAGAAAGTAACAAATAATGATAGAAGTCCCGGCAAGGGAATGCAATTAAACAACTAAATCCCAGCAAGGAAACAATATCGATAATTTCCATGTCCCGGCAAGGGAGTAGATCATTAACTCTTTCTCTTTCTTTCACTTTCATCTCATAGTTCACATTATCATTTGAGCCAATGCTCCAAGGAGTTACTTATCTCATATACCTTCACAATTTGTATTTCAACCCGAGCCAATGCTCCACGAAGTTCAAAGATCACCATTTCTTTCACAAGATCTTTACAACATATAGAAGTCATCAATTAAGCATGGAAGGCATAACAACAACCAAACTCTTCGCAAAATAAGGACTCACGGTCATGCTAGACACCAATGTATAGATACTCGTCACCATGCCTATAGATCGTACTCGACAATTAGCAAGTTACAAATAAGACTCAATTCCTATTCCCTCAAGCTAGGGTTAAGCCAAATACTTACCTCGATGCCTTGAACTCAACTCAAGCCTCAACTATGGCTTTACCCCGTGATTCCACCTCCAATCCGCTCGAATCTAGCCACAAATTACTCAATTACTTTAATAAACACTAAATGAATCAATTTGAATGCATAAATATGAATTTCCCAAAGTTTTTCTCAAAAATTCCAAGATCGCCCCCGGGCCCACGTGGTCAAAACCCGAGGTTCGAACCAAAACCCGGTTACCCATTCCCCCACGAACTCAAATATATAATTTGTTTTGAAATCGGACCTCAAATTGAGGTCCAAATCCCCAATTTTTAGAAAACCTGGGTTCTACCAAAACCCCCAATTTCACCCATGAAAATCATTGATTTTAAGTGGAAAACATGTTAAATGATGTTAATGATTGAAAGAAATGAGTAGAAATTAACTTACAATTGATTTGGAGAAGAAAGATTTCTTGAAAAATCGCCTATGGGTGTTTGAGTTTGAGAAAATGTGAAAAATGAAGTTCAAAATCGGTTAAGTATAAAATATGCTGGGCTGCGGATATGGGAAATGCGAAAATGGGTTCGCAATGTATGGGAAATGCGAGATCTTTGTTCGTATTTGCGAACACTGGCCATTTGGGAGAACTTCGCATTTGCGAACTTTTAGTCGCATTTGCGAAAAATGAGCCTTCGCATTTGCGAGCCATTGGTCGCATTAGCGACCACAGCCCAGTGCCCCCTTCCTCGCAATTGCGATGCCAGGCTCGCATTTGCGAGCTCGCAATTGCGAGGCCTGCTTCGCAATTGCGAAAATTGCAGAACAGAGATGCCAGATTTTCCTAAGTTCAAAAATGCACTCCGACACCTATCCAAAACTCACCCGAGCCCTCGGGGCTCCAAACCAAATATGCACACGACCTCAAAAACATCCTACAGACTTATCCGTGCGATCAAATCGCCAAAATAACATCAAAAACAATGAATCGAACCTCAAAATCACTAGTTTTTCTTCAAACTTCATAAATTTTCAAATTTAGAGTTTTAAGTCCGAAACACGTCAAACGACGTCCGATTTCAACCAAACTTTACAGAAAGCGCTTATACCATATATAAGACTTGTACCGGGAGCCGGAACCAAAATACGGGCCCGATACCACAGTCTTTTAATCAAATTTCATTTCCAATTTCCTTAATTATTTCCAGAAAACAATTTCACACAAAAATTTATTTCTCAGGCTTGGGACCTTGGAATTCGATTCCGGGCATACGCCCAAGTCCCATATTTTCCTACGGACCCTCCGAGACCGTCCAATCACGGGTCCGGGTCCGTTTACCCAAAAAGTTGACCGAAGTCAAATTTATTCAATTTAATATCAAAATTTAGCATTTTTCTCACAGAATTCATATTTAAGCTTTCCGGCTACGCGCCCGAACTGGGCACGCAAATTGAGGCAACCCCAAATGAGGTTTTTAAGGCCTCGGAAGCACGGAATGAATAAGAAAATAGGTGATGACCCTTTGGGTCGTCACATTCTCCACCTCCAAAACAACCGTTTCTCCTCAAACGGACAAAAGAAAGAAGTACCTGAGTCGGGAAAAAGATGAGGATAACGACTCCGCATGTCAGACTCGGTAGCCTCTGGGGGATAAATACATACGTCTCCGTACCGATACCTCAGACTCTACTAAACTTGTCCGTGAGTTGTGAGACCTACGTAACCTAGAACTCTGATACCAACTTGTCACGACCCGGATTTCCCACCCTCGGGAGTTGTGATGGCGCCTACTAATGAGAGCTAGGCAAGCCAAATTTAATTATTTGTCCATTTATAAATCTAATCCATTTTAACAACTTACGACAATAATACAAAAGCAACGAAATTCAATAATAAGCGGAAGTCTTAACATTTTATAAAACTAAATAAAAATGCGGAAAGTTCAACAAAATCCTCTACCCAAGACTGGTGTCAGTGTACTCACGAACTGCTAAGAATAATACATACAAACGTCTGAAAGAGAACATAAGCTGTTTGTCTCGAATACAATGAGATAACAGATAAAATAAAGGATAGAGGAGACGCCGGGCCTGCGGACGCCTGCAAAGCTACCTCGGGTCTCGCTGAAATGAAGCCTGCTCCCACACTACTGCTGCTGCTGCTCGAAACCTGGATCTGTGCAAAATAGCACAGAGTGTAGTATCAGCACAACCGACCCCATGTGCTGGTAAGTGTCTAGCCTAACCCCGGCGAAGTAGTGATGAGGCTAGATTGGACCACCACATAAACCTGTGCAGTTATATACATACAGCGGAATCGAAATACAAGACAAGTAAACAATATGGGAGGGGAAGCATGCTGTGGGGAGATAACAGTTTCAAATATAAATTTACTAATACGAAGGAAAAGCACAACTCATACAACAATAATGAATAGAGATCAACAAATGCACGGCATCACCCTTCCTGCTTTTACTCTCTTCCTCACCAAGCAATAACATAACAAACGTGCACGACATCACCCTTCGTGCTTTTACTCTCGTTCCTCACATATAATCAATAGAATTGGCATGGAATGGAACATCGTGCGGCACGACATCACCCTTCGTGCTTTACTCTCTTTTCCTCACAATAAGCAAATAATGCACGGCATCACCCTTCGTGCTTTACACTCTTTCCTCACAAGAAATAAATAATGCACGGCATCATCCTTCGTGCTTTAACTCTCTTCCTCACCCAATCAACAATCACAAACAAGGGCAAGGGAATAATAAAACAATAATGGAAATCCCGGTAAGGGAACACAAACTAACAATTAAAAACCCGGCAAGGGTACAACATCAATAATCTCAACATCCCGACAAGGGAAAATATTCAATAATCAACAACGTCCCGGAAAGGGAATAGATCATTAACTCTTTCTCTTTCTTTCACTTTCATCTCATAGTTCACATTATCACTCGAGCCAATGCTCCAAGGATTTACTTATCTCATATACCTTCTCAATTTATAATTCAACTCGAGCCAAGGCTCCACGAAGTTTAAAGATCACAATTCCTTTCACAAGCTTTATACTACATTTAGAAGTCAACAATTAAGCATGGAAGGTATAACAAAATCAAACTATTCGCAAAATAAGGACTCACGGTCATGCTAGACACCAATGTATAGATACTCGTCACCATGCCTATACATCGTACTCGACAATCAACAAGTGGCAAATAAGACTCAACTCCTATTCCCTCAAGCTAGGGTTAGACCAACCACTTACCTCGATGCCTTGAACTCAACTCAAGCCTCAACTATGGCTTCACCCCGTGATTCCACCTCCAATCCGCTCGAATCTAGCCACAAATTACTTAATTGCTTTAATATACATTAAATGAATAAATTTGAATGCATAAAAATGAGTTTCCTAAAGTTTTTCCTAAAATTTCCAAAATCACCCCCGGGCCCACGTGGTCAAAACCCGAGGTTCGATCCAAAACCCGGTTACCCATTCCCCCACGAACTCAAATATGTAATTTGTTTTGAAATCGGACCTCATTTTGAGGTCCAAATCCCCAATTTTTAGAAAACCTAGGTTCTACCCAAAACCCCCAATTTCACCCATGAAAATCATTGATTTTAAGTGGAAAACATGTTAAATGATGTTAATGATTGAAGGAAATGAGTAGAAATTAACTTACAATTGATTTGGAGAAGAAAGATTTCTTGGAAAATCGCCTATGGGTGTTTGAGTTTGAGAAAATGTGAAAAATGAAGTTCAAAATCGGTTAAGTATAAAATATGCTGGGCTGCGGATATGGGAAATGCGAAAATGGGTTCGCAATTGCGAACCCTGCAGGTATGGGAAATGCGAGATCTTTGTTCGCATTTGCGAACACTGGCCATTTGGGAGAACTTCGCATTTGCGAAAAATGAGCCTTCGCATTTGCGAGCCATTGGTCGCATTTGTGACCACAACCCAGTGCCCCCTTCCTCGCAATTGCGATGCCAGGCTCGCATTTGCGAGCTCGCAATTGCGAGGCCTGCTTTGCAATTGCGAAAATTGCAGAACAGAAATGCCAGATTTTCCTAAGTTCAAAAATGCACTCCGACACCTATCCAAAACTCACCCGAGCCCTCGGGGCTCCAAACCAAATATGCACACGACCTCAAAAACATCCTACAGACTTATCCGTGCGATCAAATCGCCAAAATAACATCAACAACAATGAATCAAACCTCAAAATCACTAGTTTTTCTTCAAACTTCATAAATCTTAAAATTTAGAGTTTTAAGTCCGAAACACGTCAAACGACGTCCGATTTAAACCAAACTTTACAGAAAGCGCTTAAACCATATATAAGACTTGTACCGGGCTCCGGAACCAAAATACGGGCCCGATTCCACAGTCTTTTAATCAAATTTCATTTCCAATTTCCTTAATTATTTCCAGAAAACAATTTCACACAAAAATTCATTTCTCGGGCTTGGGACCTTGGAATTCGATTCCGGGCATACGCCCAAGTCCCGCATTTTACTATGGACCCTCCGGGACCGTCCAATCACGGGTCCGGGTCCGTTTACCCAAAAAGTTGACCGAAGTCAAATTTATTCAATTTTATATCAAAATTTAGCATTTTTCTCACAGAATTCATATTTAAGCTTTCCGGCTACGCGCCCGGACTGTGCACGCAAATCCAGGCAACCCCAAATGAGGTTTTTAAGGCCTCGGAAGCATGGAATGAATAAGAAAACAGGTGATGACCCTTTGGGTCATCACACGGTTTGGGGAAATTCCTGGGCTTCATGGTGTCGAATCGGGGAGTCGAGATCAACCCCGATAAAATCAAGGCCATCGAAGACATCACTGTTGTGGACAATGTAAAAGTTGTGCAGAGGCTAACTGGATGGATATCTGCTTTAGGCCAATTCATCTCGAGGCCGTCGGATCGAAGCAACAAATTTTTCTCTCTACTCAAGAAGAAGAACGACTTTACCTGGACCCCGTAATGCCAACAGGTGTTAGAGGGATTAAAAAGATACCTATCGAGCCCACAAATATTTTGCACAAGTCCGAACTATCGGGCCAACTGGCCAAATGGGCCGTCGAACTCAATGGGTACGATATCGAGTATCAACCCCGAACGACCATCAAGTCTCAAATTTTGGCGGATTTCGTGGCCGATTTCATGCCGATCCTCGTACCCAAAGTTAAAAAAGAACTTTTGTTAAAATCAGGCACATCATCGGGGGTATGGGCCCTTTTCAAAGACGGTGCTTCGAATGTGAAGGGGTCCGGGCTAGGCATCATTTTGAAGTCGCCCACGGGTAGCACTATAGACAGTCTATCAAAACTTCTAGGTTAACTAACAATGAGGCCGAGTACGAGGCCATGATTGCGGGTCTCGAGCTAGCTAAAAGCTTGGGAGCAGAAGTCATTGAAGCCAAGTGTGACTCTTTACTGGTGGGGAACCAAGTAAACAAAACCTTCGAAGTTCGAGAGGATAGAATGCAAAAGTATTTGGACAAGCTGCAGGTAACTTTGCACCGTTTCAAGAATGGACTTTACAGCATGTACGCCGAGACAAAACAATGAGGCCGATGCACTTGCAAATCTGGGATCATCAGTCGAGGAATATGAGATCAGCTTGGGGACTGTCGTTCAACTCTCGAGATATGTGATCAAGGAAGGTCATGCCGAGATAAACTCAACAAGCTTGACCTTGGATTGGAGGAATAAATATATTAAATACTTAAAGAACGGAAAGCTCCCACCGGACCCTAAAGAGTCGAGGGCCCTACGAACCAAAGCTGCTCGATTCACATTGGATGAAGATGGAACCTTATACAGGACATTCGGTGGACCATTAGCAGTATGTTTAGGACCAAGAGACACCGATTATGTTTTACGAGAGGTCCATGAAGGCACTTGTGGGAACCATTCCGGCGTCGAATCACTGATTCACAAAATCGTTAGAGCAGGATACTACTGGGATAGCAGGAAAAATACACTAAGGAGTTTGTTCGAAAATGTGATAAATGTCGAAGGTTCGCACCGATGATCCATCAGCCCGGAGAACAACTTCATTCAGCCCTATCCCCGTAGCCATTCATGAAATGAGGGATGGATATCATCGACCCTCTACCATCGGCCCCAGGTAAAACAAATGTTAATTTGGGATCACATTGTGTGTCGATTTGGGATACCTGCTGAAATAGTGTTTGACAATGGAAAACAATTTATCAGCAGCAAAGTAAAGAAATTCTACAAAGATCATAAAATAAAACGGATATTATCAACACCGTATCATCCTAGTAGGAACGGACATGCCGAATATTTGAACAAGACTATCATTCAAAACCTAAAGAAAAGGTTGAACGACGCTAAGGGGAAGTGGAGAGAAATTCAACCCGAAGTCCTTTGGGCGTATCGGACAACATCAAATTCCAGTACGGGGGCAACCCCATTCTCCTTAGTATATGGTGCCGAAGCCTTGATTCTAGTCGAACTCGGGGAACCCAGTGCCAGGTTTTGATACATAACTGAAGAATCAAATCACGAGGCTATGACTACTAGCCTCGAATTATTGGATGAAAAACGAGAAGCCGCACTCGTTCGAATGGCTGCTCAAAAGCAACAAATCGAAAGATACTACAATAGGAGAACTAACCTTCGCTACTTCGGAGTCGGGGACTTAGTCCTGAGGAAAGCCACCCTCAATACTCGAGACACGAATGAAGGAAAACTAGGCCCAAATTGGGAAGGACTATATCGGGTCCTCGGTGTCATCGGAAAGGGATCTTACAAACTTGGCACAATGGAGGGCGAACAGTTGCCAAACAATTGGAATATATCACTCCTCAAACGGTAATATTGCTAAGGTATGACTTTTTCCCTTTCCATTTATATTTGATAGTAACTTATTGAAGGTGTTCGATCGAAGACGTCGAGAAGATCTTCAACACGAGGACCTTAGGTTTTAAAGCACGCGTTGCACTCTTTTTCCCTTTGATCCGTTTTTATCCCAAATCGGTTTTTCTAGCGAGGTTTTTAACAAGGCAGTAATTATGTGCTACCTGAGAAAAATTCAACAGTATCCAAGGCTTCTTTATAATCAACCTCTAATATTGGGGGGCATCACCCCTCGGATGTTATATTTTCGAGGAAAGTACTTCATGTCAAATGGTCTCGATAGGGAAACTTTGTAATGGGCCAAACGTCGAATGAACCATGTCCGTATAAATTAGTCAAGCCCGATGACAAAACATGTATGCATGTATAAATTATTCTAAGAAGCATTCGTTCTATGTGAAACATCTTATGTCCCAAAGAAAATTTTCTACTATACGAGCCCCTTACTTATGATTTTGTGAGAAATTGCTCAAGGGCCTAGCGCAAAGATGCCTCGAACACTTGGGGACTGTCGTCAATGATCAACATATTGAATTATCTAAACTCGAATTCATAAGATCTCAAAGAGGCACCCCTTGATCTATAGGCCAGGGCCTTCACTCTCGGGGACTAACATTTTGAACAAGTTCGAAGTGTTATTGGGGAATAAGCCTAAAGGGCATACCCAAATGCTACGGCCAAATTCATACGGCTCGGAGACGTCCGAATCCCACAATAAAAATAGGCCTTAAAACTCTTTGAGAAATCGGTTAAAAAAGGCTACCCTCGGCAAACAATCAAAAGGGCTTCGATAAAATCAGCCCCCGAAAAACCTTAAGAGGTATCAGGTTATCTTAACATAAACGTGCTAAGGCTCAAAAAGCAGAGGGGTTTCAATCGACATCGAACCCTCAGAAAACCCAATTGGTAAAAAATACATGCTACGGCATAAAGAATATTTTACTAAGTATTTTAAGCCGAAAGAGGGGAATAATAGCCATCTTTTAGAGGCCATATTGTCCCAATCTAAAAAAATCCTAAGGGCCAATAAACTTAGAATTCGAGATCTTGTTCTCGCCCCATCCAAAACTAAGGGTTCGACTGTTCGAGCCCAAATAAGAACTGACTTGACTATGGCTCGGGGACTCACCATTATTCGACACAAACCCTAAAGGGCCTATGCCTCAAGCTCGAACCTTATTCAAACTCGACTATGGTGACTTCGAGGAATCCACCCAAGACCAAAATCTCGAACGCACCATTCAAAGCATAAGATTGTGCTAAAGCTTTACAAGGCAAAAAAAAAAAGGTGTTTGAAGATAAAAATTGAGAAGACATTCAAAAGGGAAAATTTCTTTATTTATATATGGGCAAAAATATGTACAAGGGACCAACGGAGGTCTTACAAAAAAGAAAAGGAAAAATAAAATCCTAATTATGACTGGGGCTGGTTTCTCCCTGAGGGGCAGCTTATCTTTCGGACCCCTCGTCGTTATCAAACCCGCCTTAGCTGCCTTCATCGTCATCATCATCGTCATCATCGGAGAATACAAGCAACCTGGCATCACCTTCAAGCGCCTTAGCTTGAGCTATCTCTTTGGAGAGGTCAAAACCTTGAGCATGGATTTCCTCGAGGGTCTCCCTCCGGGATTGGCACTTCGCCAAGTCATTGCTCCGACGCTCTCAATCAGAAGTGTCACGACCCAAACCGATGGGCCGCGATGGGCACCCGGTACCTTACTCAACCTAGTACCAACGTAACGTATCTTTCTTATTACATCATCATATACACGTGACATATGGGCCTAATAGGCCAACATAATCATTTATAACTCAAAACATTGGCCGACAAGGCCATACAATCTTTCACGTACAAGACATATGCCTACAAGCCTCTAAGAGTACATAAATGTCATAAAGGTCGGGACAGAGTCCCGCCATACCAAACAATACACGTCTAAATCATACTAACCAAACAAGCAACTCCGAAGCAAATAGAGTGCACCAACATCTTCCGCTGAGCTGATAGCCTACTTGGAGGGCTCTCGACCTGTCTATCGGGACCTGCAGGCATGAAACGCAGCGTCTCCAGGCAAAAGGGACGTCAGTACGAAAAATATGTACCGAGTATATAAGGCAATATACTGAAAGCTGAAACTGAACTGATAATATAATAACTGAAAGTAACTGGAAGTCAAAGATAATCAGAAGATATGCATACATGTTGATACTGACTCAACTCTCTCAATTTAGTAAGTAAAATTGCTGTCCGGCCCTATAAGTCTCGGTATATATATATAACTGCTCTGCCGTAGTAGGCTCGCTCATAGGCGCTCGGCCATACTAGGCTCTGTATCTCGACCAACTGGGCTCGCTCATAGGCGCTCGGCCACAGTAGGCCCGGTATATAACTTACCATCTGATCTGAGGTTGCCCAATAGGGGCCTGCCCATCGATTATAGCTCGATGCTCGGTATATAACTTACCATCTGATCAGAGGTTGCCCAATAGAAGCCTGACCATCGATTATAGCTCGATGGTAATGAAAATACTTTTAATACTGTATATATGTAAATTCTCTGCTCTCTTGACTGGAAGAAGAAAATACTCAATTGAATATGAAGTCCCAATAAGGAGAATATTGTAACTTACAAAACTAGGAAAATATACGTAATTTGCGAGACTAGCCAAATATACGTAAATTCCGGGATCTGAATTTTTTTTTATGGCTCATTAACAAAATCGTGTAATGACAAGATCATGCAAAATGAAAAGGGCTTAGCCTTAACATACTTGGAGTAGGAACAACTCCATATAATTATCCAGTTGGAAACCTTCGTGGATTGAACTTAGAATTCCAAAAATCGGATTTAAGTTCTGCGCTTTTGAACTTGAGGAACGAAATTTTGCTTGATTTGTTGAAATTTGGACGAACCGCTTCAAATGAATCTTTCATTTGAAATGAAATGTTTCTGCTCACGTTCTTGGCCTTAGGAAGCATTTCATTAGCTTCAGATTCCTTTCGTGAAAGGCCTTCCTAATGTCTTAAGTGTTGAAGATATATATCTTCTAATTTGTAAGATTAAGTATATAGCCTTTTTGAAATTCAAGGCTTGTTTCTTAGTTTGTTGCCACCTAATCCCAATATTGACTAATGAGTCATTTATTTTGGGTGATGGTTGCTGCCACGTTTTTGGGGTGGGGTTTTAATCTTATCCCAATTTTAAAAGTTAACCGGGTAATGTCCTGTTATCCGGTAATTAATCAATTACCCGTATAATTTAAAAATTATCTCAAATTACTTAAAATTTTACTTATTTTTAATATACTTTATACACCTTACTATTATGGCTATGGGGTACCTTGTATGGTACTAGTCCATAAATATCGGACATTTTAACTCGGGCTGTATTTTATCTCAAAATGCCAATTACCTTATGGCAAATTTAACGTACAATACTACAGGGTGCAACTGTGTCGTAATATATTACTGCAGAGCATAACATCGTCGTAATATGGCGGGGCGTAACATTATTCCCCCTTTGAAACATTCGTCCTCGAATGTTGAGTGATGCACTTATCATTTTCATAACTTATATCTTCCGAATACTTTAGAACTTCCCTTGCTATCTAGGCAACTATTCTGTGAATGAGTCCAAAGTCCAGGGCATTTTCCCCTTAGGCCTCCTTCTCACACCACAACTTGTAGTCGGAATCCTTCCAATCTCGTAACTGTTGCTACCTTTCATCATGCAACCTGTACAATTTTGACCTTGTAAGTGTGCCCAATCTCTAGGATTCATATGTAGAGCTTGATAAGATGTCCATTTGGGCATCTATGAGTATACTGAATTTCTTCGCTCGGTACTTTGTTGAATTCACGAATATTTATCTTATCGCATATGTCTGTTTTAGCCATCCGTATGCATTTACTGCCATAACACTTACTTTAATTTATCGTTGCTGAGGTCTGCTACCAAATCCCAGCTTACTCTCATTTCTTATTCCATATGTATAAATTTAAGTCCTTTAATGCTTCCTCATTACTGCTCATCTTTAGAATAACGGCCTAATCTCATCTCATACTTTGTGACTTTTGTCCATCCATTGTTGATTCACCTCAATATTGATCTACAATATGCCACTGATAACTTGAAACTTCTTACGTAATACCTTGCCCCTAGGGCTTACGTTACATCCAGAAATATTCGAAGTGATTCCCATAATCGTATTTCATAGTGTCTCAATGTGATTCACCTTATGGGGGTATCCTAATTTCGTGCCGCCAGCGAAATCTTTTCTCCTTCTCTTCTTCTTTCTTTTTTTTTTCTTTTTCTTTTCAAATCATTATTCAAACGAAGGCCCAAACGTCATCCTTTATCTGTCACAATTATAACCTCATTTTATTACCAGGTCAGCATTTCATTCCTTCTAAATGCTATTAATCTTAGACTCCTTTGAGTTCATTAAGGCTATAGTGAGCTTTGTATAATATAAAGAAACTGTCTGCTCTTCTTGTTTTCATGGGCTTAATCCTAAAGACTTATCCATTCTCATCACCTTTTCACTTGCCTTTCCTCATCCTTACTCATGTTTCCTTAAAACTTTGTCGATCTACCATACTTTAGCTTGCGACCTATACATATCCATTTATATTACTCACAACTTTTCTTCAACTTGCTTGCACCATAGATTTTCTTATGTTATTCTAGAACGTCAAGCGAGACATCACCTCGTCTCCAACTTTTCTCTATTCTCTTAACTAGATCTCTTAGTACTTAGAAACCATAGGCTGGAAGATATGTCGCCGACGATGCTGCTATCATTCTCGGTTATTGGATCCCCGTGCTTATAGCCTTCTATCCGAAGTATGGACTATTCGCGATCTTCTGCCTTTGAGTATCTCGTACGTTGTTCACCTTTACCTTACTTACCTTAAAATCTCGCATCGTATCTTCTATCTCTTTCCTGACCTCCCTTCCACCTAGGTGTAATTCACGTCCATAACTTGAAGCTCTATTATAATACTCGCACCTCTGGTACATACACAATCCGGTGGGTGCTTCGTACTGACTTCTTATGAGGCTGGTACTTCTTCTAACTGGCTTCCTTGTAGAGCCATTATAGATTCTGGTTGTTGTGTTATTTCTCTTGAACATCTGATATTAAGAGTGATTCTGTCATGTTCTCAAGCACAACTTCTATAATTTTTCTAGGTCCAATAATCAGACTCCTGATTTACTTGGGTGATGTAATTCTTTAGTTTCCTCTTCCTTCTGATCAGCCTTTACGTAGGCTTAAGCTATCTTCCGATCTCTGGCTCATGGTATCAGTTATTACCTTAGCCTTTCATGGGCATTATGGAATATCCATGATACAATCTTCTAACAATTCAATCCTTTGTTTATGCCCTGGGCTCAATTCTTTCTTTTAACTTATACCGGAGTCTTCTATGGCTGTATGAATAACAGCATATATGGTGCATGGATATCATTCTGAAGTCTTAAGTGCATAATCCCTTTTGTTCCCTCTGAGCTTCCTTTAAACATAACCTATTACTTTTCCTGGTCTTTCTGCCCCTCTGTTGCGTGTATACTTAGCTTATCTTAATTCCCACGCATGCCGAAATTTTTGTGCAACTCACATGGTCTCGAATATTACTTTTGATTTTTCTTCCCGTTCTTTAGCCATGGTAGGTGCCACTTTCCTTTGGAGTGCTTACGATGTTGTTGTGAGACTGTTGTTACACAACCATTTCCTCTTTAGCTCATTATGCTTAGGTTGAAGCCTTCTTCCTTATTTCCTCAGCTAGTCTTTCGTTGTAGTATTTAGGGAGAACCCTAGACTCTTGTAAAGCGGTGAGCTTATTACGGACCTTTTGATGTCCTTCCTTGCCTATAATTATTCGTAGTTGCTTACCTCCATGCCCTTGTGCTTGTAGGGTTGCTTCCGAACTGATAGTTTGACTGTCTTCCCAGTGGCTTTCTCTTTTATTTTAGTAATACTCATATGGCACCTTTAACTACCCCAACTCCTATCTGAACATGTTTGCGAGACTGAATTCACCATATTGGGTTCTACTATGTTTATCTTGCATGATCTGCTAACTCGTCTGTAACCTCCTGTTTAGCTATAACTAGGCTCTTCCTTAATCAACTACCAACTATTGTTGGCCCATTCTCATATCAAGGTTCTGCGTAATCTTTCTTGGGTTATTTCCTTCGTCTTAACTTACGTCTCGCACTGGCTCCTTATTTAGTAATAACAGCTTGGGAAGGAACCTTTACTTTCTCTCCTTGACGTCGTGCTTGCACAATATTCTTGAATCGTAGCATATCTGTAAGATTTGGATAAGTGCCATCTCATTCATCTTTCATTTATCGCATTCTTCCTTTACTATTCCATAGTCACTAGAACCACTTAATTCTGACTTAATGCCACATTACTCCATATTCCCCCCTTTAGGGGTGTACTAAGAGCTAAAGCCATGAGGATCTACCTATAGATGTTTTACCTCTTTATCTTTGGCGTCGTTTCACAACATCAATGATCCTTACTCGCCTTACGGTAATCCGTATGTGCCAAGGATAACAAAATTCCTTACTCACAATGGTGACACTTAGTGTAACTGGCACATACATTCCTTAAGCTTAACTTTGCTCCCCTTGCTGTTTTTAGGGAAACGTCTTCCTGAATGACCATTCTCTGAATTTCCCATGAATCGTCTTTTGTTGTCCATTCTATTATCGCCGGAACGCGATCTGAAATTCTCATGATGCCGACCGTTATCAAATCACTCAGTCCCTAATTCATGTTTAGTTTATCTTGTTCACCTACCCATACTGATTTCTATTATTCTGGGGTTTAATTCTCCCTTCTAGTAATCACGTTAGAGTCACGAACTTATTCCCCGAAATGAGGATGTGACTGTATGGCCTATACTATTTTGTTTTCTTAAGGCCCATCACCTTTCGTCTTTTTCTTCATTTGGCTATAGGTTCTGTAACACTTATCACACCTTATTCATAATGCTTCCTTATCTTTCTTCTCGTTACTCTGCTAATATTTCTGCATATTCCTTTTTTTTTTTTTTTTGTGAAAACTTCAACACGACATTCTTTCGCTTTTAGCTCCCCTTTGCTCCATTCACTGGCTCTTCGAGTTGCCTAGTATTATTTCTCTACTAGGGACAGGAGTCATACTAAGATAATATTTATCCTTTCCAGGCTTCCAGCGCTTATCTTTGTAGCACTCCAGCAACCATTGTGATTTTGGGTCTTCTCACTATTAAAATCCTCCACATCTTCAGCAAGCTTTGTATTTTCATTCACTTTGTTTTTTTTTCCTTCGATGCCATTGCCAAAAGCAAAAGTGCCAGTCGATTTTGGACCCTGAGATTCTACCCCCTGTCTGCTCCATCTTTATTACACACTCCATTTCCCAAGTCAAAGTTAGGTCTACTAGCACCAAACACAAAATTAGCTTTCAATTTATCCGATTTCGATGTACCTCCAGTAGTAAATTCCCCAAAGTGGAAACTACCCGATTGCTCACTTTTATGAGACTCGCTTTGCTCGAGCTTTGAGTCAGTAGCCGACTCAAATTCGTGAACAACAAAACTCGAACTGGCATTATCAAGATTCTTGACCTTGACATGATCAACTTGTAGTTTCCCTACATTGCCGCTAGACTTCCTCTGCCCAAAATCCAAAGTCGACTTTATATTACTATTGCTCTCACTACAAGCAGGCGCCTCATTCAACGCATTCGAATAGGACCCCAAGTTATTCTTATTTATTCGATCCTCATTCTTGCTCTTAGAGTTAAATTTCAAGCTACTCCTAATATTATTAGCTCCAAAACAAAACTCAAATTCTCCAATTCTTATAAGTGAGCTCTATCACACGATCTAGAGTAAGAAGAAAGAGTGGCAATCCTAAATGCCCTATAGCCACCAGCTTATAAGTGTGGTGCACGATACACCCATAAACAAGACTCTACTAGACACGGCTTGTAGACTCCCCAGGACAGAACTGCTCTGATACCATTTTTGTCACGACCCAAACCGATGGGCCGCGAAGGGCACCCGGTACCGTACTCAACCGAGTACCAACATAACGTATCTTTCTTATTACATCATCATATACACGTGACATACGGGCCTAATAGGCCAACATAATCATTCATAACTCAAAACATTGGCCGAACAAGGCCATACAATCTTTCACGTACACGACATATGTCTACAAGCCTCTAAGAGTACATAAATGTCATAAAGGTCCGGACAGAGTCCCGCCATACCAAAGAATACACGTTTAAATCATACTAACCAAACAAGCAACTCCGAAGCAAATGGAGAGCACCAACATCTTCCGCTGAGCCGATAGCCTACTTGGAGGGCTCTCAACCTGTCTATCGGGACCTGCGGGCATGAAACACAGCGTCCCCAGGCAAAAGGGACGTCAGTACAAAAAATATGTACCGAGTATATAAGGCAATATACTGAAAGCTGAAACTGAACTGATAATATAATAACTGAAAGTAACTGGAAGTCAAAGATAATCTGAAGATATGCTTACCTGCTGATACTGACTCAACTCTCTCAATATAGTAAGTAAAATTGCTGTCCGGCCCTATAAGACTCGGTATTTATATATAACTGCTCTGCCGTAGTAGGCTCGCTCATAGGCGCTCGGCCATACTAGGATCTGTATCTCGACCAACTAGGCTCGCTCATAGGCGCTCGACCACAGTAGGCTCGGTATATAACTTACCATCTGATCGGAGGTTGCCCAATAGGGGCCTGCCCATCGATTATAGCTCGATGGTAATGAAAATACTTTTAATACTGTATATATGTAAATTCTCTGCTCCCTTGACTGGAAGAAGAAAATACTCAATTGAATATGAAGTCCCAATAAGGAGAATATTGTAACTTACAAAACTAGAAAAATATACGTAATTTGCGAGACTAGCCAAATATACGTAAATTCCGGAATATGAATTTTTCTTTATGGCTCATTAACAAAATCGTGTAATAACAAGATCATGCAAAATAAAAAGGGCTTAGCCTTAATATACCTGGAGTAGGAACAACTCCGAATAATTATCCCGTTGGAAACCTTCGTGGAATGAACTTAAAATTCCAAAAATCGTGTTAGAAACCTTCGTGAAATGAACTTAGAATTCCAAAAATCGGATTTAAGCTTCTGCGCTTTTGAACTTGAGGAGAGAAATTTTGCTTGATTTATTGAAATTTGGACGAACTGCTTCAAATGAATCTTTCATTTGAAATGAAATGTTTCTGCTCACGTTCTTGGCCTTAGGAAGCATTTCATTAGCTTCAGATTCCTTTCATGAAAGGCCTCCTAATCTCTTAAGTGTTGAAGATATATATCTTCTAATTTGTAAGATAAGTATATAACCTTTTTGAAATTCAAGGCTTGTTTCTTAGTTTGTTGCCACCTAATCCCAATATTGACTAATGAGTCATTTATTTTGGGTGGTGGTTACTGCCACGTTTTGGGGGTGGGGTTTTAACCTTATCCCAATTTTAATAGTTAACCGGGTAATGTCTTGTTGCCCGATAATTAATCAATTACCCGCATAATTTAAAAATTATCTCAAATTACTTAAAATTTTACTTATTTTTTAATATACTTTATAGACCTTACTATTGTGGCTATGGGGTACCTTGTATGGTACTTGTCCATAAATACCGGGCATTTTAACTCGGGCCGTATTTTCTCTCAAAATGCCAATTACCTTATGACAAATTTCACGTACAATACTACAGGGTGCAACATTGTCGTAATATATTACTGCAGAGCATAACATCGTCGTAATGCTGCGGGGCGTAACAAGAAGCCTCCCTTAGCTGCATTTGAGCAGCCTCGGCGTCGTCCATGTACACGACTATGGACTTGTCAGCCATGACCTTCGTCTTCTCGACCTTCGCCTTAGCCTTAGCAAGCTCGTCTTCAAGCTCCTCGATCTTTTTGGCCTGGGCTGAGCTTTTCACTTTAATGCTCCGAAGTTTGACCTTGGCTAATGACAATTTGGACGAGGTAGCCTCTTCTCCGCAGCAAGGCGGTCCGTGTTCTCCTTGCACCGATCACAGTCAGCTTTGATCTGATCGACTTCCCCTCAGAGCAGCTCGATCCTTTCCAACTTTTGCTGCAACTGAGATGTTGAAGTATTAGCCTCCACAGTTGAGTCGAGACCGTACTATTTCAAAAGGATAGTTACCTGCTTGTCTAGCTCGGCCTCTTCCTTACGAGCCTGGGCCAAGTTTGCTTGGAGGTCCCTGATCTCCTCTTCTTTCTTAACGTAGAGGCGTTTGAGGGCGTCTCTCTCCTCAATAAGCCTTTTGAGATTGGCGTCACACCGGTTCAGCTCAGCTTGGGATTTTGTGAATGCTTCCCGATGAAGATCCACGGCCTATGGAGAAAGGAAAGAAATCAGACAGAAGGAAAGAAAAGCAAACGTAATAACGGGGGATGAAATTTACTTGGTTCAGGAGATGATGGGCCTCATCAAAAACGATCGTCGCATCTAGGTAGGAAACATCATCGACCCTCGCAAGGCAGCCACGGAATATGTCTTCCTCATTGTGGGCCGTTCCCACATCGGGGGTCTCCATAGATCAAGCCTCCAGAAATTGCCCTTCAGAAAATTCAGGTCCGGGCGGGGAATCATCAATAGTGATTGCCCCAAGCAAGTCACTTGGGGCACTCTCTCCCTTTTGAAGAGCCCTGCTACCGGACCCTTCGGGCACACTCGCCGGTTGTTCATCACGGCAGGAATTACCTTCAGCCCCCGATGGCTCGGGGACTTTGCTCAGAGCATCTTCCGAGATCTCCTCGGTTCGAGGGTGAGTCTCCTCGACCATCACCGGCCCAACTGCTTTTGAAGCTTCGACGCCCCCCCCCCCTCATTCGAGGCACCAGCTCACAACCGACATCTTCCCTCTCCTCTTCTTCATCACGTAGCCTTTGGGCTACGTCGGCAGATAAAGCATTGGAGTCGTCCTCCGACTTACGATCCTTACTTTTCTTAGACTTCGGGGTATCAAAAGGTGAGGCCCTTCTCCTTTTCTTGTCCTTAGCCGGTTTGGGAGCCACCTCTTCCCCGGGCGGGGCCCGCCTCATTTTAGTAACATCCCCAAGGCTTGCATAAAAGAGAGTTAATTATGAATAAAGAGAAAGGTTACAGGAAAAAAAAAGGCAGCAAAAGCTTATAGGATAAACTTACCATGATATTTGGCTTCCCATCTGCCCCTTGCCAAGTCACGCCAGCGGCGCTCGGCATGGGAGGAAGACGAGGCCAACTTCCGAATCCAGTCTTCGAGGTCGGGAACCGTGTGAGGCATCCAGGAAACCACTGCATAATAGATGAAAGCATTACATAAAGCAAAAAATGAAGTTCGAACACTAATGGGTAATACGTTACTTACGATCGGGGTTCCACTTCTCGGGGAACGACAATTTCTCCTCTGGGATGAAGTCGCAGGTCCTTACGCGCACGAACCGGCTCATCCAACCCCGATCATTGTCCTCATCGATGCTCGCAAAAAAGGACTTCATTGATCCGCGTTGGAGCTTGATTAATCACTATGCGCCAGAACGAGGGATGGACCTGGCCGAAGGTAACCTGATACGTCTTGCAAAAGTCAACAATAACTAGGTCAAGAGGACCTAACGTGAAGGGGTAAGTGTAGACACTTAGAAACCCTCCACGTGAGTGGTGATACTCTCTTCGGGAGCAGGGACTTGTACCACGACCTCGGCCCCCCAGTTGCAGTCTTTCTTTAGAGGCTCGAGTTGTTTCGCCATTATCGAGCAGATATATCTCGATACGTGTTCACATCGGCCAGGGACCGACGGAGGGTTTTCGACTTTGAAGTCAGTTTTTAGGACACAAGGGTCGGGAACGTATTCGTGAGGGAACGGTTGTACCTGCGTTTTGTCACCGGCCGGCCGGGAAGAAGAGGAAGAAGCTTTCTCCCTCTACAAGACGATCTTGGAAGTTTTTGCCATTGATTCAGGTAGAAGGAAAGAGATGAAAAATTGGTATTTTTGGTGCTAACTAAGTTGATTCAATGGGTGGTGAAAGAGAAGAGATGGAGAGAGTAAGGAACTTGAAATTTTTTTGGTAGAGGCGAAACTAAAATTTGATTTCAACCAAGGAGCCTGAATTTATAGGTTCACGGTGACGGTTTGTTGGTGCTAGTGGCCGACCGTCACTGGCAAGCATTAATGGTTTGGGGAACTGTACCGACGGGACGTTTTGGTCACTTTGATCGCTTACGTCACGAGGATGACATCATTATCAGGGTCTTTGGATATCGAAGCTCAAGTTGTTTCCCATCGTTTTACTCTAGGAAATGAGGGCATTATCTGTATACGGTAGAAATTGGGGCTACCCGATTTCATTCTTTGCTCGAGATAGGAATGTCACGTCGAAGAGCTAGGGTGCGAGGTCGACCTCGATTATGGATCGGAGAGAAGAAGACTTCGAGTGACGTTGCCGTAGGTCGATAACGGAAAAGGCAAGATATCCGCAGTTGATCGAGAATCGTGGCGTGAATCTCGGAAAAAATTGATCTTCAGCGATTAATTAGTTGTCAAATATGATTTCCTACTATAATTAGATGTGTACCTTATTTGGAACTCCTCTATTATATAAAGAGGGATCCCATTCATATGGAAGATTCATTGTGATATTTTATACTTTAATACCATACGGGGGGGGGGGGGGGGGTGGTAGTTGTTGGTTGTACCGTAAC
>NC_031999.1:54032152-54036358 GCF_001879085.1 Nicotiana attenuata | reverse complement strand
GTACCCAATTTTTTGCTTAACTTGATTATAGAAGGACCTGGTTCTTCTATGTGTTCCAACTACTACTGTTGCGGAATAATAAGTACAGAAATTAAAGAACACAAAGATTTTACGTGGAGAACACCTGGCTCAAAAGGTGAAAAAACCACGACCTACTTTCCAGTAGGATTTTCCCAAACTCTCCACTAAAATCATTGAGCCAAAAACTGCATTTACAAAAACTCTTTTGTAAACCTAGGATTAACTCTAATCCCTTTGTAGCGCACAACCTCAACTGTTGCGACAACTTCAAGTTAACTCTAACTTGAAACCTCTGAGTACCTAATACAATTGCTTCTAGATAAAGCCGAAAGGTACAAAATAAAAACACCTACTACAATTGAACTAGAATAAAAGACAGACACTTGGAACTGGTTCTTCTATCTGGTTCAAGTAGGTTCGGGTTTGCACGCTTGAATCACACACAAATTGCTTGCAAAATTGCCTCGCCATTTTGCTCTCAATTTACGGTTTACTTCTGCTTATGTGCGTTACCTGTAAAAGAGAATGACACTGATATTTATGAAGTAAATAATCAGAGATTAACTAGAATTCTGATGCTACTCTTCCATGGTGGAAGAGTTCTAGTTGAACTCATCCTCTAACTCTATCCGTCTCTCAAGCAGTGTTCTCTTGTGTAAGGAGTCTTTCTCCTTATCCAATATGCAACTTTTCCGATCATGATCAAGAGATATCACTTCTGATAAGTTAGGTTTATCTCCTTCACGTGCATCTCACATGCTTGAGTTGACCATATATGTGCTTCACTAGGAGGGACCTGGTCCATGTCTGAGTTCCTTTGTCAATCTTCAAAACTCACCTTTACATGTACCAACAAATTCCCCCTTTTAGATGATGACAAACTCTGTGCTTTTCACTCACTTAAGCCCTGTCAAAACTCAGCTAATTCATCAATCCAAAGTTAGAAAATTTTTACTTATCAAGGACCAGGTTCATTAGGTTATAAACATCACTTATTTAGAATATAAGGCACAATATCTCTTCCCCCTTTTGGCATCATCGAAAAGTTGCATAAACACAGTGTGATTCCCAGAATTTTAACAATTACTCATGGCCACTGTGGCAATTGCAAGTGCAATCATGGATTAATTATTAATAATCAACCAAACATATTTAAACTATCAAGGAAATATAAACAGTCAACAAGAGCAAAAACAGTAAACTTCATTGACAGGGAATATGATTCTACCACAATCCACAAAGAGAAACAAAAATAGTCAAAACATGAGCAAAACAAGAAAAATCCCTAATCTGGGTCACTGAATCGTCTAGACAAGGTTCAGGAAATGAAGGCTAAAGATCTTATGGCTTGGAAGATCTGGAGGGTTGGGTTTTGACTTGGAGAAGGTGCAGCATATTTTGAAGAATGCCATCATTCTTCTCCTTTTCCTTTGTGAGCTCAGTTCTGAGAGCATCTCTCTCATATTCCACCTCTGCTAAACGAGCCTTCAGCCTCGCTATCTCAGCATGTCAAATGCTTAATCCTTAGATGTTAAAAATAATGTTCAAGTAAACCTAGAGTAGTCATCAACAAGCACCATCACATATTTTTTACCACCTCTGCTTAATGTTCTCATTGGACCACAGAGATCCATATGAACCAGTTCTATCGACCTGGTCGTGCTTACCACTTTCTTGCTTTTAAAAGAGGATCTTACCTGCTTCCCCCTTGCAGAATCGCACAAACTTTGTCTTCCTTAAACTTGATGTTAGGTAACGCTATCACCAAGTCCTTGGAGACTAATTTATTGAGTTGACTTAGACTTGCATGTCCAAGTCTTTTGTGCCAAAGGAGGGGATCATTGTCCAACACACTTAAGCAAGTGAGTTCATTTTCTGAAAAGGTGGACAGATCTACAATGTATATATTGTTTACTCTTTTTCCCTGCAAAACAATCTTGTCAGTGGTAAGATCTATCACAAAACATTTGGTAGAGATGAATGCTACCAAGTTACCTCTGTCACACAGTTGTGATACACTGACCAGGCTATATTTCAAGCCATCTATGAGGTAGACATTCTCAATGGAATGTGAGTCTGTCTTATCTACCTTTCCAACCCCAATGATCTCACATTTTTTACCATTTCCAAAGGAGACATTACCCCCTTTGAGGTCCTCAAGTGAAAGGAACTGGTTCTTGCTTCCAGTCATATGCTTTGAGCAGCCACTATCCATGTACCATATTTTGCTGCTCCCCTTCACTTTGACGTGCAAGAGAATATTAGGGGTTAGTCTTACGAACCCAAACTAGTTTGGGTCCCTTTTTATAGGCAAAAGGGTGAATTAAATTCTTTTTAGCCCATCCTGGCAGCCTATTTTTCCCTTGAACAAAGGTTTTGTTCTTTTGACTGGCCTTTTCTTTTGCATTACATTCACTTTTAAAGTGACCAGTCTTACCACAGTGTGTGCAGATTTTATTCAAAAGAAGTGTGATGTACTTGCTTTTGGGATCCCACTTAGGTGCAGGGGTCCCATAGCCAAGTCCTCTCTTATTGCTACTGTGATGTTCTTGTACCCAAGATAGTGCATCGGAGGACTTATTCCATTTGCAAGTTCTGTCTAGTTCATGCTTAACCTTCCCTAGATCTTCTTTTAGGACTCTTATCTGCTCATCCTTTTTGTACAACTCATCCTTCATTTTTCCTAAATTTTCTTCTAAGGTGAGGTGTATGTGATCAGCTTTCTTTTTACCTGTTCCTAATTTCAGTTTTAAATTTTCAGATCTAAGCTCTAACACAGTGGTGTCAAGTTCAAGAATCTGGTTCTTCAACTCAGTATTTTTACTATCACTTTCACTAGCCCTGAGTTCCAGATTCTTGCACTTAGCTTTCAAGATTACACATTCCTTGGACAATTGTTCATTTTCATTGTTTATGACCTCGGACTCATCAATGAAATCTAGCAGTAACTCAGATAGCCTTTCTTTAGACAAAAATTTAATCTTGTCTTTAAGATGAATCACACTTACCTCTTGTTCATTATCTAATTCTCCAATGGCCATAAGTGCTTGTTCATCTCCATCATCATCTTCTGAATCCTCATCTGAGCTTTCCCCCCAGGCAGCAACCATAGCCTTCGTTGATCCTTTGTTCTTCTTGGGATGAACCTATTCCTTCTTCCTGTTTCTTCGTTCAGCCCTTTCCTTCTTCCATTCAATTTCCTATTGAGGATAGTTTTTGATCATGTGGTCAGTCTTACCACATTTGTAACAGCCCTCGTTGGTCCGTTTTTCAGGGACCCTTGGTTTGTTGTAGGTTACACCTCTTGAAGAACCCTTTTCTCTCATTAGATACTTCTTGAAGTCCCTCGTGATCATAGCCATTTTATCTTCCTCTAGATCTGCACCTTCAGCGATTCTGAGAGCCAGGCTTCTTTCTTTCTTGGGAGCATCCATCTTCATGGTCTGCCTCACTTCATAGGCAGTGAGATTTCCAATCAACTCGTCCAACTTGAGAGTGGCAATGTTCTTCGATTCCTGAATAGCAGTGATTTTGCTCTCCCAACTAACTGGAAAAACCCTTGTCAGAATTTTCACAACCTTGTCTTCTTCAAGGATAGTCCTTCCAAGAGACTTAAGTTCATTTGTTAGTGTTGTAAACCTTCTATACATCTCTTAGATGGTTTCTCTTTCCATCATAGTGAAATTCTCATATTGAGAATACAACAGTTTTCCTCTTGATCTCTTCACTTGAGGTGTTCCTTCATGAGCCACTTGTAGAGTGTCCCAAATTTCCTTAGCAGTAGTGCAGCTTTGAATTCTGCTGTACTCGTCTGGACCAAGTCCACACACAAGCCATTTCTTGGCCTTAGCATTCTTTTCCCATTTCTTCAAGTCCTCACCAGTGTAGTCAGCTCTAGTCTTTGGCACATCCACTCCTTCAGCATTCTTCTTCATGGTAGTCAGGGGACCATCAGTAACAATGTCCCAGAGTTCATAGTCCTCTCCGATGATATGATCTCTCATCCTATTTCTCCACCAGGAGTAGTACTGGCCATTAAAGAGTGGAGGCGTAGCAGTGGATTGTCCTTCCCAGTTTTCAGGTGGTGCACTCATCTTTATATGTTCCTAAGGTGTTAACCTTTCAAGGATAACCTGCTCTGATACCAATTGATGTTTTATACTTCAATACCACACAGGGGGGGGG
>NC_031999.1:54012844-54032133 GCF_001879085.1 Nicotiana attenuata | reverse complement strand
CTAACCTAAGTTGAGTTTGTTTTACTTACTTACAACTACCACACGGGACGGGGGGGGGGGGAGTGATTGGTGTGGTACCCAATTTTTCGTTTAACTTGATTATAGAAGGACCTTGTTCTTCTATTTGTTCCTACTACTACTATTGCGGAATAATAAGTACAAAAATTAAAGAACACAAGCATTTTACGTGGAAAACACCTGGCTCAAAAGGTGAAAAAACCACGACCTACTTTCCAGTAGGATTTCCCAAACTCTCCACTAAAATCACTGAGCCAAAAACTGCATTTACAAAAACTCTTTTGTAAACCTAGGATTAACTCTAATCCCGTTGTAGCACACAGCCTCAACTGTTGCGACAACTTTAAGTTAACTCTAACTTAAAACTTCTGAGTACCTAATACAATTGCTTCTAGATAAAGCTGAAAGGTACAAAATGAAAACACCTACTACAATTGAACTAGAATAAAAGACAGATACTTGGAACTGGTTCTTCTATCTGGTTCAAGTAGCTTCAGGTTTGCACGCTTGAATCACACACAAATTGCTTGCGAAATTGCCTCATTATTTTGCTCTCAATTTACGTTTTACTTCTGCTTATGTGCGTTTCCTGTAAAAGAGAACGACACTGATATTTATAGAGTTAATAATTAGAGATTAACTAGAATTCTGATGCTACTCTTTCATGGTGGAAGAATTCTAGTTGAACTCATCCTCTAACTCTATCCGTCTCTCAAGCAGTGTTCTCTTTGTGTAAGGAGTCTTTCTCCTTATCCAATATGCAACATTTTCGATCATGATCAGGAGATATCACTTCTGATAAGTTAAGTTTATCTCCTTCACGTGTATGTCACATGCTTGAGTTGACCATATCTGTGCTTCACTAGGATGGACCTGGTCCATGTCTGAGTTCCTTTGTCAATCTTCAAAACTCACCTTTACTTGGGCCAACACATTGTTCACTGATAAGATAATATACGTTCATTACCTTCTTGCTATTTCGCTTATTGTTCATCAGAGTTGCTTTATCATTGGCTATTCCTATCATCACACCTCGAGACTACCACATGTCGAGGTCGAGATTTGAGTTGCATGCTGGTTTGATTAATTTGATTCTCTAATTTATCTATTTAGTTCCTTGTATATCAATTGGTATTGGATTGAATCACATATCCTTAAAACCACAATATAAGTTTAATTGTTACTCGAATTTTTGGGTAAACACTAGTAAAAAGAAAGAGACAAGTAAAAGAAAAGACTACTTTGATTTTTTTGTTCATTTCACATCAAAGAGCCAAACACATTTTAAATCGATTAATATTAACATATTATAAGATACAAATACAAATTACTCTAAGAGGATGCAGAATTTATCCTTTGTGTACTTCGGTCTCGATTCTTTAGTTTTGTTTTTGTTTTGCATGTTTCTTCTTGAAGCGTTCTAGCGGGCCAAGACAATAACCAAGCTGAACTCACACTTTGAGACTAAGTGGGCTGGCCCAGTATTTAGTCTTGGGCCTTTGATTTTCACACAAATAGTCAATCGAAGTAATTGTTTACTTTTTCGAGCCGGTTTACATAAAATATACCTAGTTATACATATATTATGCATATATACATCAGCTATTTTAGTTTAAGCAATTAGGTGTGCAACTATTTGAGTTAATTCTTCAATAAACTGTGTCTGAAAACTGATAGAGAATCTGTCCAAAGAAAAGTTTTTGGATGCTAACTCATTGAGTTTAATAGCAGATCTTTTAGAAGAATTAATCTAAATAGCCGTTCACCAACTTTTTATATCAAAAATAGCTACCAGATATATTATATGTGTACAATTTATATATACTATTTTTTTGGAAGTGCATAATTAGTGTCTATTCTATATATGCTAGCTAGAAAAAAGTAAATACTAAATCTGCTCAGCTTTTTGTGTAAAGATCCCTTAATGATTTTATTTTTACTTAGGAAAACATTGAAATTTGAGATGAAAAAAGTACAACATATTTATAAAAAAGAAAGAATGAAAGACTGCCTACTTTTTAACAGTAAAAATATTTTAGAATTTTTAAGTTAAACTAAATGAATTTTCATAGCAGAAAACAAGATCTTTTCTAACATGATCCAAGGTTGCGAATTGCAAACATACGAATAATATTTTATTAACGTGAATTAACCCTCACTGATATAAAAAGTAATATTATAATGAACAATATAAGATTCGACAATCAAATTTAACTAAATGATTCAGTCACCCAATGATCACAAAAGCTTTTAAAACAAGGTAGTGATATCGAAACTAAAATAAATTGATAAGAGATGGCCCTCAGTTGCCCTTTTTGCAAATTTCAAGAAAACGGATTATTTGTGAACTTTGATCGAAGGGTCAACGTCGAACACCAAACTATAAATATATTTTAATGCCTCACTTGGCCAGAAAAATTGCAACATTAACATAAATGGAACCTCGAAAATACAGTGTGATTGTATCAATGTGTTGTGTTGTAATATTGTGTATGTGTAGGTAAATAAATGAAATTGTGACAGTGTACGTGACGTGTGAGAAGATAAGAACGAAACGGTATTTGTGAATGTGGCTAAATTTCGTTAGCTTTTGTTTTTCTCTCTCTTTTTTTCTTCTTCTTTCTAAATCGAAGCAAAACTCTTAAAAGTGAAACTATTTTGTACCTTTTTAGTTTTCAGAAGTAACAATGTAATGACCCGACTGATCGTTTTGGGCAATTGCATCTGGTTCGGCGATTTGAGGTCACGAGCAGCTTCATATTATGTGTATTGACTTGTGTGCATGGTTGTATTCAGTTTATGGATGATTCAGAGTCGAATTGGAAGAAAGAATCTAATTTTGGAAGCTTAAGCGATGAGAATTTGACCGGAATTTGACTTTGGAGTAAACGACTCCGGAATGAGTTTTGGATGATGTCAGCAGCTTCGTATGATAATTTTGGACTTAGGCGTGCGTTCGGATTCAGATTTGGAGGCCCGTAGGGTAATTTGAGGCATTTTGGCTAATGTTGGAAAAGTTGAAGTTTGAAAAATGGAGAAGTTTGGCCAATAGTTGACTTTTGTGTGATCAGGGTCGGAATGCAATTCCGAGAGTTGGAACAGCTCCGTCTTGTCATTTGGGACTTGCCTATAAAATTTGGTGTCGTTCGGAGTTGATTTGATATGGTTTGGACGCTTGGTTGCAATTCTAGAAGTTCTTGAAGTTCATAGTGATTTTCATGCGTTTTGGCATCCAATTCGTGGTTCTAGAGGTTATTTTGATATTCCGATCGCGCGAGCGCGTTCGTGTTATGTGTTCAGACTTGTGTGGGTGTTTGGTTTGGAGCCCCGAGGGCTCGGATGAGTTCTGAACACGTTTCGGAGTGTTTGGAAGAAATTTCTGATTTGCTGCTGTCTGATCTCGCATTTGCGAGTTATGGGTCGCATTTGCGACCACCGCTTTTGCGGACATTGGATCGCATTTGCGAAAAAGGCTAGGACTAGAAGGCTTCGCATTTGCGAAGCCAGCCTCGCAAATGCGAAAAACGATCTGGGCAAGGGATGTTCGCAGTTGCGAAGTTTTGGGCCGCATTGCGAAGGCCCTTTGCATTTGCGAAGATTTTTATCGCAATTGCGATGGAGATAGGGTAGTTCAGGCTTCACATTTGCGAAAGTATTCTTCGCTTTTGCGAGTTCGCATTTGCGAACCAGTGTCGCAAATGCGACATCTGGAGCCTACTAAAAGCTGGACAATCCGAATCTTAGCTTCATTTTTCCATATTTTGAACCCTAGGTCCGAGAGTGGGCGATTTTGAGGGAAGATTTCATACCAAATCATTGGGTAAGTGTCTGTAATCAATTTTCAACTATAATTTGTGTTTACATCTTAGATTTAACATCAAATTTATGAGAATCGAAAGGAAAATTTGGGGAAAATGTGTGAAGTCTTTCAAAAATGTAAAATGATGATTTGAAGGACCAAATGGTATCGGAATTTGATAATTTTTGTATGGGTGAACTCGTATCGGAATGGGTATTCGATCTTTGTAAATTTTGTCGGGTTACGAGGTGCGGACCCGGGAGTTGACTTTTGTTGACTTTTTGCAAATTGTATAAGAATCATAGCTTTGTTAATTGAAATTATTTTCTCTTGCATTGTTTGATGTATTTAAGTCGTTTTTGGCTAGATTGAGCCCAGCGTTGATGAATTGGTAAAGGAAAAGCTAAATTGAGTATTGAATTGGCCGGATTGAGGTAAATATCTTGCCTAACCTTTTGTGGGGGACTTCCCCTTAGGAGTTGAGTCTTCTATGCTAATTGTAGTCCATGTATGCGAGGTGACGAGTGCGTGCTCGGACATATTTGTAGAAAAATTGGCCTTTTAGGATTCTTGGGTCCTTATATTCGCTAAATAGGAAGTTGTTCTGATATGGTTGGCTTTCCTAATTGCTAGTCTCACCTCTACATGCTCTATACGATGTTGTTAGCTCCTTTTTACTCCTTACTTGTTATTTCACTCTTATTTGCCTTAGTTGAAGTGATTGCCTTCCTTATTGTTTTGATACTTCTTAATTGTGAGTTTCTCTATGACTTTGTGCAAATATGCTACATGTCCAATTGTTGTGGTTGCCGGTGTAATTATCACGTGCCTTACATATCTCGTTGTCTTTGTAAAGGTTGTTGTATTTCTTTGATTTTTATGTGATCCTCTTGTTGCCGTGAACTCATACTCTTTGTAGAAGAAATTCTTGTAATTGAGTTGTTGATTTGTTGTTGTTGTTGTTGATTTAAACTATTGTCTGGTGGGATCGGGTTGCACGCCGCAACAGGAGGAATAAGGGTGATATATTGAGGAGAAATAAGGGAGAATCGATATTGTCTGGTGGGATCGGGTTGCACGCCGCAACAGGAGTAATACGGGTGGACAGCTGGGATCGGGTTGCACGCCGCAACATGAGAAATAAAGGTGATATACTGAGGAGTAATAAGGGTGGACAGGTGGGATCGGGTTGCGCACCGCAACATATTATATTTATTATTATGATATTGATATTGTCCGGTGGGATCGGATTGCACACCGCAACAGGAGAAATAAGGGTGGATTGATATGGAGTAACAAGGGTGAATGTGCATATCTTGTAGTTTAGTATCCCCTGTTTTACAGTATTGGCTTTAGTTCATTTGTTCAAGACCTTGATAATTTGTATTTCGGGTTACACTGAGTTTTGAGGATCGGGTTATTGATATTGATTTATTGACTTGCCCTTGTTCCTTGAGTTCTTTTCCTGAAACTATTACTCCAGTGAATTAATTTTCAAAGTAAATTTACTATGTTGAATCATTTCCTCCTGTCTTGATAAGTTGTTGGCAATATAGTGATTTAAAATAAAAAAATTAATATTACGCTACTTTGTATGACTTTTAAATTTGAACTCGCCNCACACACATACACATTTTAATATTTCAAATTCCGATAATTGTTATATTTTATTTCAATTAGTTTTCTCAATTAAATACCTTAACCCGTCTGAAGTTGTATTTTACTTACAAAGGAATTTCTATTAAGTGTTAATTTTATAAAATCTATACTAAAGGCAATAATTTATTCGATGTTGTATTTTATTTGAAAAGGGTATTTTCTTCATTCAAATAATTTCTAAAAAAAATAACTTCATCTTTTCTCGCTGATTTCCTAATTGGTTTAGAAACTGTAATTTATTTTATGTTATATAAATGAGACTCCTTGAACATCTTAATTTCATTGGTTACGGATATTATGTACTGGGTAGCATGTGGATTTTGTTGTGCAAAGTGAGATGGAAATATGTGGGCACAAGGTGCCATGTGTGCTAAAGGTTTGGAAATTGAGATTATGATATGAGACACCGAGGATTGAGATGGTCGGGATTGTGTATTAGAAATGATGTGATTGATTGAGTTAACATCGCCTTCTTTATTTGAGTATATTTTTACTTTTCTGGGTCCCAGCTATGTTGGTATTAATTTACTAGGTTATCTTTCGTTACCATCCGTGTTTCCCTTTATTGTCTCTACTATTTGTAGTTTGATTTCTCCCTGCTATTGACATTACTTTGTTATCTTTATCTTGATCGTTTATTATCATATCCTGTTCAATTTATTTGACCAGTAGGTGTCTTGACTGTTCCTCGTCACAACTCCACCGAGGTTAGTCTTGATACTTACTGGGCACTGTTGTGGTGTGCTCATACTACACTTCTGTACATTTTTGTACAGATCCAGGTATTTGATCGATAATAGTTGTGCGGATCGTCGTGGTGGAGACTCAAGGTAAACCTGCTGATGCGTTCGCAGGCCTCGGAGTCACCTTCATTTTTACTTCTTCCATTGGTTCCTTTTGTTCTAGAATGGTGATGTATTTATGTATAACTACTCCTAGAAAGGCTTATGACTTATATTACCGATTTTGGGAATTGTAATTGTTTAGAGTTATCTAATTTGAAGTTAGTGAATATCAATGTTACTTCTATTAATGTTAGGCTTACCTAGTCTAGAGCCTAGTTGTCATCACGACTCCTTCGGAGGGATTTTGGGTCGTGACAAGTTGGTATCAGAGCTCTAGGTTCATCGGTGCTACGAGTCATAATCAGGTTTAGTAGAGTCTTGCGGATCGGTACAGAGACGTCTGTACTTATATTCGAGAGGCTACACAACTATTAGTATAATCTCCCTTCTTTCATTCCATATCGTGCGATATTGATTTAGCTCGAAGCATATAACTTATGTTCCTTTACATCCACTCGTGTATGATATTGCGTTCTCAATGTCCGCTATACGTCAGTGGTTCGTGATGCTACAGACGGGCCATGAGGGGGTCAAGGATGCTCATTGTCTCAACGTGTCATCCAGACTGAGGATATTGAGGTATTGAGAGACTATTCAGTTGTTCATATGGAAGTTCCCCTTGTTCCGGCATCTGGTTGATGAGTACGAGCTTGAGAAGATTTAATTGATTGACTAGTCGTCGAGATTATGGTAAGGTCACGAGGTGGACGTGATTGAGGATAGTTGGTGGTATTAGAGTACCTTGTGATTGGTGTTGTGCGAGCTGTGAAGGTTAGTTTTGCGGATCATCAGATGTTGTTTTTCTATGGTTTCGCGCCAAGTGTAGGAGTCCACTAGCGACATTCAGATTGCAGAGTCAGCTTTACATCAGTTTTGGCCTGAGGGGAGTCGGAAGAACAACTACAGATTCTCAGAAGGTCTATTCAGCGTGGGCATCGGGGTTGCGGTAGAACGGGGTGCTTTAGAGGAAATGCAGTGGTTTATGAGCTTCTGGGCTATGTGGTTCGTGTTTGCATCATCTGTATTTGGGGCTTTGATTGGAGTTATTGCATATCGACTATCCGAAGAAATGGGTCAGCTCTGTGGTGTTGGGTCAGCATAGCAATGAAGTAATTGGTCCTTTTGAATGGGAATTCTCTACTGGCATTTGTGGAAGCACTCTTGGGTTGGACGGTTCGTGTGACTTGGTTGAGTTGGGGAGGTGCAATCCTGATGGCTTAGATGCGTGCGGGCGGATCTCGGAGGGTCCTCGATGGTTTGGCAACGACTTGAGTTGGCTGTCTACTACGGGCATAAGGAATATGTTTTACATTGTAGTTTTCTCCTGAATAGGTATCGGAAATTAGTAGAGTGTTGGCATTGTTGGCTATCATATGTGAAGAGCGTGCATTTTAGGAAACACCCTTGAGCTTTGGTTTGCGGGTGCGGGGCTAGGGCATGGTGATTACTAGGTTTTGAGGTTTTTGAGGTTCATATTTTGTTATGCGGCTAGAAATTCTATATGGGCGCTTCAGTAGAATGATGGGGCGTGAGTGATATATCAGCCATTTGATTTGCGTAGTTGAGTTTGGGTATGGAAATTTTGGTATTCCTGAGGTTTTGGGGCTAGATGCCCTCATTTGTGGACTATTTCCTGTTTGCGGATTGTGAAGAAACATTGAGGATGGGATAACTAATAGCATACATTATCGATAGGTTGTTGTGGATTTTTGGAAGGATATTTACCTAATCGGGAAGGATCGGGATTTGGTTGGGGTCTATTTGGAAGCTCAATGAGAATATGTATTTTGTATCAGGTCAAGTTTGTGTGCTCCCGTGAGATTGTCATCATGGTTATGTTATCAGGCAGAATGGATGTTATTTGCACCCCTAGCCTACGTTATGTGCTACTCTCTTAGGTTGTGATGGGCTGTGAGGTTGTATGATTATTCTCCACGCATGTTGTAATTCAGTTCGAGCCTTATGGCGATATGGGCGAGATAGCCCTCGTGATGTTGATTTGCTCATTGTACCTTAGTTGTGCTTGCTTCTTTCATGTTTTATTACTTCCACTAATTTTTCCCATAGTTTTACTTGTGCACTCTGCTGTACTTGATATCAGTATTCATGTGATCAGTGAACCTGAGCATTGGCTCGATGAGTATTCGGAAGCGGGCTGCACGCCGCAACGGATCTTATATGGGATACCCTTTCCTTGTGTTTATTTGGTGTTTTGTTTTTCCTCTGTGGGATGATTTAATGAAAATCGTACTTTTGTTGTTACACATGTTGTACTTGTTAGCTAATCCTTATACCTTACTTTCCTCTTATTTGTGCTGCATAATTGAGTTGTTGCTGGTTTAGTGTACGAGCTGTGTGGTGTGAGAATCCATGTGGTTCCGTGATGAGTTTTTAGTTGGGCTGCTTGTGTTGGCTAAGATGGGGTTCTTAGACCTGAGATTAGCACTATCGTATTGGGGGTGAGGAGTGTTTGGAAGTATGAGGTTGTTCCTGCTATGATTTGGGCAATGGCCCTTGACAGGCGAGAAAGCTCCTTAACTTGTTGAATTCAAGGGCAGCTATGAGTTTCCGCATGCTTCTTTGTCATGAGCAACGATGTGGAGGTTCGGAACAAGGTTATATTCAATGTAAAGTGTATTGCCGGCATCCAGGATGTTATTTGAGCAACTTTGGTGGTTAGAGGTTATTGCTTTGGGCATTTGAGTTGTGTGGAACAACATGTGATTGTATTCTAGATTGGAATTTTGGCTCAGTTTAGCTTGTTTCAAGTTCATACAGTGTGATGATGTGGGGTTCGGGTCCTATGATGAATTTCAGATGTTGAGGTTTGGGTTCTATCCTAAGGTTATGGACTAAGGACGAGGTGAGACCTTCAGTTAAGTTTCATTGTTAGTCCTACATAGGTTTAGGTGATGGGGAATCACCCCGGGTGTATGTATGGTGAGTTCATGCAGTGGTTTGATGGCTTCGGAATGACTCCGGGTACGTTCTAGGACGAATGTATGTTAAGTGGAGGAGGATGTAACGAACCGACTGGACGTTTTGGTCAATTGAGTTTGTTTCGGCGGTTTGAGGTCATGAGCAGCTTCATATTATGCGTATTGACTTGCGTGCATGGTTGGATTCAGTTTTCAGATGATTCGGAGTCGAATTGGAGGAAGGAATTCAGTTTTGGAAGCTTAAGTGGTGAGAATTTTACCAGAATTTGACTTTGAGTAAACGGCTCCGGAATGAGTTTTGGATGATGTCAGTAGCTTCGTATGATGATTTTGGACTTAGGTGGGCGTTCGGATTCGGATTTGGAGGCCCGTAGGGTAATTTGAGGCATTTCGACGAAAGTTGGAAAAGTTGAAGTTTGACCAATAGTTGACTTTTGTGTTATCGGGGTTGGAATGCGATTCCGAGAGTTGGAACAGCTCCGTCTTGTCATTTGGGACTTGCCTGCAAAATTTGGTGTCGTACGGAGTTTATTTGATATGGTTCGGATGCTTGGTTGCAATTCTAGAAGTTCTTAAAGTTCATAGTGATCTTCATGCGTTTTGGCATCCGATTCGTGGTTCTAGAGGTTACTTTGATGTTCCGATCGTGCGAGCGAGTTCGTGTTATGTGTTCAGACTTTTGTGGGTGTTTGGTTTGGAGCACTAAGGGCTCGGATGAGTTTCGAATGCGTTTCGAATGCGTTTCGGAGTGTTTGGAGGAAATTTCTGATTTGCTGCTGTCTGATCTCGCATTTGCGACCACCGCTTTTGCGGACATTGGATCGCATTTGTGAAAAAGGCTGGGACTGGCAGACTTCGCATTTGCGAAGCCAGCCTCGCAAATGCGAAAAACGACCTGAGCAAGGGAAGTTGTACGAAGCCGCTCCTGAATCACTTTCACCTTGTCCAAAGCATCCTGCACCAAGTCTGTACCCAAAAGCCTGGCCTCGCCCGGCTCAAACCAACCTACTGGAGATCTACAACGTCTCCCATATAAAGCCTCATATGGAGCCATCTGAATACTCGACTGATAACTGTTGTTATATGCAAACTCCGCGAGGGGTAGAAACTGATCCCATGAACCCCCAAAATTAATGACACAGGCGCGCAACATGTACTCCAGTATCTGAATAGTGCGCTCGGACTGTCTGTCCGTCTGAGGGTGAAAAACTATGCTCAACTTGACCTGAGTACCCAACGCTGCACGGCCCTCCAAAACTGCAATGTAAACTAAGTACCTCTATTTGAAATGATGGAAACTGGGACACCATGCAGGCGAAAAATCTCTCGGATATAAATCTCAGCTAACCGCTTTGAAGAATAGGTAGTACATGCAGGAATGAAGTGCGCGGACTTGGTCAGCCGATCGACAATCACCCAAATGGCATCGAACTTCCTCAAAGTTTGTAGGAGTCCAACTACGAAATCCATGGTGATCTGCACCCACTTCAACTCTGGAATATCTATCTGCTGAAGCAAGCCACCCAGTCTCTGATGTTCATATTTCACCTGTTGACAATTGAGGCATCGAGCCACATACCCCACTATATCCTTCTTCATTCTTCTCCACTAGTAGTGCTGTCTCAAATCTTGATACATCTTCGCGGCACCCGGATGGATGGAATACCACGAGCTATGGGTCTCCTCCAGAATCAACTCCCGAAGCCCATCTACATTGAGCACACATATCCGGCCCTGCATCCTCAGCACCCCATCATCGCCAATAGTCACATCTCTGGCATCGTTGTGCTGAACTCTGTCCTTGAGGACAAGCAGATGAGGATCATAATACGGGCGCTCACTGATGCGATCAAACAAGGAAGACCGAGAAACCACACAAGCTAAGACCCGTCTGGGATCCGAAATATCCAACCTCACAAACCGATTGGCTAAAGCCTGAACATCAACTGCAAGAGGTCTCTCCCCAACAGGAATATATGCCAAACTGCCCATACTCACCGCCTTCCTACTCAAGGAATTTGCCACTACATTGGCCTTCCCCGGATGGTACAAAATAGTAATATCATAATCCTTTAGCAGCTCTAACTATCTCCGCTGCCTCAAATTGAGATTCTTCTGCTTGAACAAGTGCTGGAGGCTACGATGATCAGTACACACCTCACCAGACACACCAAAGAGATAATGTCTCCAAATCTTCAACGCGTGAACAATGGCAGCGAACTCCAAATCGTGAACAGGGTAGTTCTTCTCATGGGGCTTCAACTGACGAGAAGCATAAGCAATCACTCTACTCTCCTGCATCAACACACACCCAATACCAACTGGAGAAGCATCACAATATACTGTATATGAACCTGAAGCTGATGGCAAAACTAACACTGGAGCTTTGGTCAAGGCAGTCTTGAGCTTCTGAAAGCTCGCCTCACATTCATCCAACCACCTGAAAGGAGCACCCTTTTGTGTCGATTTGGTCAAGGGTGATGCTATAGATAAAAATCCCTGAACGAACCGGTGGTAATAACCCGCCAAACCAAGAAATCTACGAATCTCTGTGGCTGAGGACGGTCTGGGCCAACTCTGAACCGCCTCTATCTTCTTCGGATCCACCTGAATACCCTCACTGGACACCACATGCCCCAAGAATGCCACTAAACTAAGCCAAAACTCACACTTGGAGAAGTTTGCATAAAGCTTCTCCTCCTTCAACCGCCGCAATACAACTCTCAAATGCTCAGCGTGCTCCTCCTGACTACGCGAGTACACCAGAATATCATCAATAAATACAATAACAAACGAGTCGAGATAGGGCCGAAACACGCTGTTCATCAAATGCGTGAACGCTACTGGGGCATTGGTCAGCCCAAAAGACATCACAAGGAGCTCATAATGACCATATTGGGTCCTAAAAGCTGTCTTAAGAATATTCGAGTCCCTGATCTTCAACTGGTGATACCCGGACCTGAGATCAATCTTGGAGAACACCCTCGCTCTGAAGCTAGTCAAATAAATCATCAATACGAGGCAAATGATAATTGTTCTTGATTGTGACTTTGTTCAACTACCTATAATCAATACACATCCTTATCGTGCCATCCTTCTTCTTCACAAATAGAATAGGCGCACCCCAAGGAGACACACTAGGCCGAATAAACCCCTTATCGAGGAGTTCCTGAAGCTGCTCCTTCAACTCCTTCAACTCCGCCGGTGCCATACGATATGGTGGAATAGAAATGGGCTGAGTGCCTGGCACCAAATCAATGCCAAAATCAATATCCCCATCTGGTGGCATGCCCGGCAGGTCTGCAGGAAACACATCTGGAAAATCCCTCACCGCCGGGACTAAATCAATAGTAGGAGCCTCTGCACTGACATCCCTCATGAAGGCCGAGTAAGAAAGACAACCCTTTCCAACCATCCGCTGGGCCTTCAGAAATGAAATCACCCTACTGGGAACAAAATCGGTCGAACCTCGCCACTCAATCTGTGGTACACCCGGCATAGCCAACGTCACTGTCTTAGCATGATAGTCTAAAATAGCACGACACGGAGATAACCATTCCATGCCCAATATCACATCAAAATCCACCATACAAAGCAACAGAAGGTGCACTCGGGTCTCCAAACCCCCAATAATCAACACACACAACCGATATACGCGGTCCACAACAATAGTATCGCCTACCAGAGTAGATACATGAACCAATGAAACAAGAGACTCGTGGGGCGAATCCAAGTAACGAGCAAAATATGATGACACATATGAAAAAGTGGAACTAGGATCAATAACACAGAGGCATCTCTATGGCAGACTGAGACAATACCTGTAGTCACAACATCTGAAGCAATAGCATCTGGTCTTGCTGGGAGTGCATAGAAACGGGCCTGACCACCACCTGATCGACCTCCCCCTCTAGGGCGACTCCTAGCTGATTGTCCTCCACCCCTAGCTGATTGAGTGGGTGGTGAAGTAACTGGTGCTGAAGCCGATGGTTAACTCCTCTGCTGAGGCGGACCCCCATGACAACGAGGACACTGCCTCCACATATGCCCCAACTCTCCACACTTATAACAACCCCCTGGTGCTGGAGACGGGGACTAGAGGGAACCCCTAGAACCGGGATGACTAGCAGAAGAACCTAGCATGGAAGAGCCCTGAAATGATGGAGCACGGGAAGAACTCTGGGCTGGAAGGGCACTAAATGATGAATGGCCCTGATGAGAACTGTGAGAACCATGGCCTGATGATGCCCCACGATAAACTGGGTGAGCTGACTGAGTATGACTCAATGGACGACCTCTGTCGTGCTAAAACTGACCTCCATGAGGAGCACCACTGAATCCACCCTAACCATGGGGCCTCTTTGCCTCCCTCTTCACCCTCTCCTGACCACGAACCATCTCAATCTGTCGAGCTATATCAACAACCTCATCAAAAGTAGCACCAGATACCCTCTCTTTAGTCATAAGCAACCGAAGTTGATAACCGAGGCCATCTATAAACCTCTTGATCCACTCTCGGTCTGTGGGAACCAGACGAGCCAACTCGGAGAACCGCACCTCATACTGAGTAATAGACCTATCACCCTGACGAAGTTGCTCGAACTGCCTGCGCAGCTCCTCTCGGCCAGACTCAGGTACAAACTTCTCCAGAAAGAGAACAGAGAACTGTTGCCAAGAAAGGGGCGCTGCGCTAACCGACCTACGCCTCTCGTAAGCCTCCCACAAACTAAGTGCAGCCCCGGAGAACTGGAAAGTAGTTAAGGAGACCCCACTGGTCTCCACAATACCTGCGGTCGGAAGCATCCCCAGACACTTATCTAAGAAACCCTGTACATCCTCAACCTCTGCACCACTAAATGACGGAGGCTGAAGTCAACAATCTGCGCTGCTCGTCCTCTAGCATGTCAGGGGCTACATAGTCCTAAGCAGCTGCAACCGGCTGGGCTGGAGGTGCCCCCAGTGTCTGAAGTCCCTGTACGACCTGCTCAGGTGTGCAATTGGTGGGAGTCTGAGTGCCTCCCCCGGCCTGAGAAGTAGCTGCGGTCGTAGTAACTGAGACCGCTTGAGCCAGGCCAGTGCATACTGATAGAATCTGGGCTAGGGCCTCCTGAAGGCCTAGGATAATAATAGGCACAGCCGGTGACTGAGCTAGAGCGTCCGCAACTGGGACCTGATCATGAACTGGGGCGACTAGTGGATTTGCAGGTGCTGCCCTAGCTGCTGTGCGGGCTACACCTCTGCCCCTACCACGGCCTCGACCGCGACCTCATCCTCTAGTGGCCCCAACTGGTGGTATTGGTGGTCGTCCGTCCTGACTAGTAGCACGTGTCCTCACCATCTGTGAGAGAATAGAATAACAGAAGTTTAGTTACCAGAATCAATAGATTTGCACGATAAGAATTCAAGAATGTGAAGTTTCTCCTAAAGGTTCTGCAGCCTCTCGAAGATAAGTACAGACGTCTCCGTACCGATCCGCAAGACTCTCTTAAACATGCTCATGACTCATGAGACCTATGTAACCTAGGCTCTGATACCAACTTGTCACGACCCTAAAATTGTCCTGATCGTGGTGGCACCTATCGTGAAACTAGGCCAGCCGACACTATCCAAATCAAACCATTAATTCATAAAAAGATGTTTTAAGCTATTAATTAGATAAAATGCCATAAAATGAGTCTAAATAACTAGTGCGGAAGAAACATAAGCCCGACCAGGGGGTGTCACAAGTCACGAGCATCTACTAAGGTATGTCTAAATACAACGAAGACTATCACAGTCTGGAAATAAAATACTAAACAGTCTAAGGAAGATAAGAGGGAGAAGAGCAGGGCCGCGATCGCCATGCAGCTACCTTGCCGACTCCAGCTATCCGCGATGGATGATGAAACAACACTCGCTATCACGTCCCGAAACTCCTGGATCTGCACACAAGGTGCAGGGAGTAATGTGAGTACGCCAACTTAGTAAGTAATAAAAGTAAATAAAGATTGAGCGGTAAGAAAACTTATAAATCCACGTCATAGCACCACAGTAAGTACAGTACGTTTCCAAAACAGTATAGAAATCAATTATCTCATTAAAATCCAATTTTCTGTAAAAATCCTTTCAAAAATGTCTTTCTAGCAGTTTCAAGAGAGATGCAATGAAATTTAGAGTAAAATGATAAAATAATAAATAGCCCCTCGGGCAAGACATATACCATAAACCACCTCTCGGGCATAATATCAATCAGAACCAGCCCCTCGAGCAACCTCACGATCACTCGTCATCAGCCCCTCGGGCAACATCATATCACTTACTCTGGGTACCCGCGCTCACTAGGGGTGTACAGACTCCGGAGGGGCTCCTACATCCCAAGCGCTAACACAAGCCATCTCGTGGCATAATAAATAAGGCCCTCATCCTCTCATATATCACAAAATAGTACAACATGCTGCAGCGCGTAGCCAGATCTCATGATATCCTCACAACACAGGCCCTCGGCCTTACTCAATTAGAAACCTCTCAAGCCACTCGGGCTAACATTAAAAAGGGTGCTCAGCCAAAAATATTATTTATATAACAAACGGAGTAAATAAGACTGAGTTATGAAATCAGTAAAAACATAGCATGATTGAGTACGGATATTAAAATCAGAACAGTGAGAATAGTAGTAAAAAGCCCCTAAGGGTCCAAACAGCTTGGCACGAGACCCAAATATGGCATTCAGCCCAAAATATAGTATTACTTTCTAACATACGATAGTGTCAAGTAGTTTCAGTCAAGTATGCAACTTAATAGTTGCTACGGGACGGACCAAGTCATAATCCCCAATGGTGCACACCCTCACGCTCGTCATCTAGCGTGTGTGTCACCTCAAAATAGTGAAACGATGTGAATTCCGGGGTTCCATACCCTCAGGACAACATTTACAATCATTACTTACCTTAAACCGGACAAAACTCTAACCCGCGACGCCCTTGCCTCTCGACTTGGCCTCAACTCGTCCCAAATCTATTCGAAATCAGTATCATATCGTTAAAACAAGCTAAAGGAACAAAGCCCATGCGAAATTATCAAATTAAATAAAAAATCCCGAAATTGGCCAAACCTGACCCCCGGGCCCACGCCTCGGAATCCGATAAAAATCAAAAAACCAAAATCCATATCCTCTCACGAGTCCATACATACCATATTCACCAAAATCTAACTTCGTTTGACCCCTCAATCGCCCAATTTTAACTCTCACGTACCAAGCCCTAATTCCCCAATTTTCACCCTTAAAAACTACGAATTTCTTGCTTAATCAACTGAAAATCACCATAGAATCGAGTTTTAGGTTCAAAAACATTACCTTAACGTGTTTCCCTTTGAATCCCTCTTCAAAGTCCCTCAAAAGCTTCAATCCCGACTTCAAAAATGGTGGAATGGACAAAATTTCGCGAAGGGGAACTTATATACTTTCTTCCCTAGGGATTCCGCACCTGCGGACAATTCCTTGCACCTGCGGACTCGCACCTGCGGTCCCAGGTGCGTACCTACAAAAAATCACTTCAAGCACCAGGACCACATCTGCGCCCAGTCACCGCACCTGTGGTGCCGCAGATGCGTCCAAATAACCGCACCTGCGGTTCTTCTCTTGATAGCCAAAACACACACCTGCGATCTCCATATTGCATCTGCATCCTCGCACCTGCGGTCCCCAATCTGCATGTGCAGAAATGACAGAAGCAGCAAAATCTGCTGCAATACTCAAAGCGAAACTTTCCGTCAACCACCTAAATCCATCACGAGGCCCTCGGGACTTCAACCAAACATGCCAACAAGTCACATATCACCATTCAAACTTATTCCAACCTTCGTAACACTCAAAACAACATCAAAACACCAATTCACCCTCGGATTCAAGCCTAAGGATTTCCAAACCTCCGAATTCCGCAAATGATTCCAAAACCTAACAAACCTCATCCGAATGACCTGAAATTTTGCACACGGCGCAAATGACACAACAGACCTACTCCAGTTTCAAGAATTCCATTCCGACCCTGATATCAAGGTTTCCACTGCCGACTGGAAAACGCCAAATTTCCAATTTCACCAATTCAAGCCTAAATCTACCACGGACCTCCAAATTACATTCCGAACACGCTCGTAAGTCCAAAGTCACCTAACGAAGCTATTCGAACCATCATAATTCACATCCGAGATCTTCTACACATAAGTCAACTATCTGTTGACTTTTCTAACTTAAGCTTCCAAATAATAGACTAAGTGTCTCATTCCACTCCAAGACCACTCCGAACACAGAACAACTAACACGATATGATGAAATATAGCTGAACAACACAATAAGAAGCAGAAATGGGGGAAACGGGGTTGTAACTCATGAAACGACCGGCCGGGTCATTACATCCTTCCCCTCTTAAACAGATGTTCATCCTCGAAAGAGTCAAGAAACATACTTGAAACCTCAAATAGGCATGGATATCTGCTCCGCATCTCCTGCTTGGTCTCCCAGGTAGCCTCCTCCACGGGCCGACCTCTCTACTGCACTTTCACTGAAGCTATATCCTTTGACCTCAACTTTCGGAATTGCCGCTCTAAAATAGCCACTGGCTCCACATCATAAGTCAAATCACCGTCTAACTGAACCATGCTGAAATACAAAACATGAGACAGATCGCCAATATACTTCCGGAGAATAAAAACATAAAATACCGGACAACATGTAAATAACAATTTAAAAATATAGGGCTTAATTTTATGAATATAAAATACAATTAAATCTTAAAAAGGCTAATATTGCAATTATATGCAATTAGCTTTAAAAAAAATACTAAATAAAATTGTAAAAATATGCAAAAAAATTACCTTAACCATATTTTGGCATAAATATAAAGATCCAATAAAAGAATCATCAAAAATAACAATTTTGGACATAATTATTGGGATTTTATGGATGAAAAAGGGAAATAAATCGATTTAAAACTTTAAAAATTATGAAAAAATAATAAAACATTTGGACATACCTATGTATGCATATATAAGCCATTTTGAAGGTATTTTGCATATTAAAAATGTATAGGAAAAAATTGGGTGTCAACAGCTGCCCCACTTTAACTGGGAAGGATGAAAGAGTTGTCGAGTGAAGATATGATGGCCAATTTTGACCGTGCAAAATGATTTAATGAGGTTTAGGCCGCACCCTGGCTTCTGAGCTACCTACATATCCCTGGTTTTGCAGGAATCAGGCCATATGTGGATGGCTTACGGGAATGGTTAGGTTTGATATGGTTGCGGGCATTGGAGCGGAATTGCTCCCACCGGGATGGCTGTTGCTTGCCAGTTTACCTGCATATAAGCAATATGAGCATATATTGTGCGTAAATTTAGACATGATGCAAATTCCCGTTGGACCATGAATGCTGTCTTTGGGCAAGTAAGATGACGTCCTTAGACCATGATGTCCTGGGCCATGAAGCGTATAATAAAGGATTCACAGGCCATGATATGATGTTCTCGAGCTATGAGGATGGTGCCTCCGAACCATGACGCCTTTGAATAATAATATGCAAAAGAATGAAAGAAATCCTCGGGCCATGACATGGTGTTCTCGGGCTATGAGGATGGTGCCTCCGAGAGATGACACCTTTGGATGAGTTGGTGATATTTCAGCCCATAAAGGATGCACTAGCATAAGGCGATCTTTCAGCCGTGCAAATTGGCGATCTTTCAGCCATGGAATGTGGCGATCTTTCAGCTGTGCAATGTGGCGATCTTTCAGCCGTGCAATGTGTCGATCTTTCAGCCGTGCAATGTGTCAATCTTTTAGCCGTGCAATGTGGTGATCTTTCAGCCGTGCAATGTGGCGATCTTTCAGCCGTGCAATGTGGCGATCTTTCAGCCGTGCAATGTGGCGATCTTTCAGCCGTGCAATGTGGCAATCTTTTAGCCGTGCAAATTGGCGATCTTTCAGCCGTGCAATGTGGCGATCTTTCAGTCGTGCAATGTGGCGATCTTTCAGCCGTGCAATGTGGCGATCTTTCAGCC
>NC_031999.1:53969192-54012825 GCF_001879085.1 Nicotiana attenuata | reverse complement strand
CGAAGAGGTATTTGAAACTTGATCGGCGTGGGGACTAGAGCGGGATCGCTCCTGCTGAGACGGTCATGCTAGGCGGTGTACCTACAAGTAAGCAATACGGGCGTATATTGTGCATAAACTTAAACATGATGCAAGTTCCCGTTGGACCATAAATGCTGTCCTCGGACGGTTAGGATGACGTCCTCGGACCATGATGTCCTGGGCCATGAAGCGCAGAATTAAAGGATTCGCAGGCTATGAAATGATGTTCTCGGGATATGATGATGGTGCCTCCGAACCATGATGCCTTTGAATAAAGATGTGCAGGATATAAAGTGGGGTCCTCGGGCCATGGCATGGTATTCTCGGGCTATGAGGATGATGCCTCCGAATGATGACGCCTTTGGACAGTTTGGCGATATTTCAGCCCATGAGATGCAAGATTTGGCGGTATTTCAGCCGATGCAAAAGCGTAAATGGCGATATTTCAGCCGACAGAAATTTAAATAAACAGGCGATGTTCCAGCCGATGGAGAATTTAAATAATAGTTTGGCGATATTTCAGCCGATGCAAAAGTGTAAATGGTGATATTTCAACCGATAGAGAATTTAAATAACGTTTGGCGATATTTCAGCCGATACAAAAAATGTAAATGGCGATATTTCAGCCGATACAAAAAATGTAAATGGCGATATTTCAGCCGATTGCAGGATTTAAATAACGTTTGGCGATATTTCAGCCGATCAAAAAAATGTAAATGGCGATATTTCAGCCGATACAAAAAATGTAAATGGCGATATTTCAGCCGATTGCAGGACGTAAGTAAAAGTGGCGATATTTCAGCCATGCAAGAAAGATAAGGTGGCGATATTTCAGCCATGCAAGTAGAGGTAGAGCTCGGAAGGCAGAAAGATAGCCTTATGCAGATAATGCAGGATGGAGACAACGCTTGGTCTCGGAAGGCAGAAAGGTAGCCTTATGCAATGCAGGAAATGCAAATGGAGACAATGCTTAGTCTCGGAAGGCAGAAAGGTAGCCTTATGCAATGCAGGAAATGCAGATGGAGACAACGCTTAGTCTCGGAAGGCAGAAAGGTAGCCTTATGCAATGCAGGAAATGCAGATGGAGACAACGCTTAGTCTCGGAAGGCAGAAAAGTAGCCTTATGCAATGCAAGAATTAAAAGAGCGAATAGTAATGAAATCTCTTAGCTGGTAGATGATAGCGGATAGCTGATTGCATCATTGTGGCTGCTGGGGATGTTGTGTACGGATAGCAATTGTAAATAGGTGATGATTTTGAGAAGTTGCATTCTTGAGAAAGTATGAGTGCGTAAATATATCTAATGACATTGCGAATTGAGTGCCTGCATTCAAAGAAAAATCGTGAGTTTTGTAAAAGGGGGAAGGTTAGTTCGTCTTCCCGTGGCCTTTGCTCGTCCTGCTTGACGTTGGGGTAGCGTCGCTAAACAGCAGCTGTCATAGTTATGCATGATTTAACAAATATGACGTAAGTAGAAAATGGTTTTGTTTAAATGAACCAACGACTGCGACGTGGTTCAAAGCATTGCAACCTTTCTTGTTCCGGAATTTTGAGGGTCCTCCTCAAAATTCTGCCCCAGTTTACTGGGCTGGCACTTCTGACGGCTGCGCTTGAACGGATGAAAAATCAACTTCGGAATTTTGAGGGTCCTCCTCAAAATTCTGCCCCAGTTCCAATAATAGTGGGACATGAAATTTTTATTAAATTGTGACCGAACCCATAGGGCTGCCTACGTATCCCCTTTTAAACGGGAATCAGGTCAGGCGTAGTTCAAAATACATCATAAAGGAAATCGTAAGTGGTTACACATAGTATCGTTTCACTACGTCTGAATTGATTGGCTTCAGCCAGACTTCTCCGTCCATTTCTGCAAGGATAAGGGCTCCTCCAGTTAGAACCCGGTGAACCATGTACGGACCTTGCCAGTTGGGAGAGAATTTTCCTTTAGCTTCATCTTGATGTGGGAATATTTTCTTCAACACCAGCTGCCCCGGTGTAAACTTCCTTGGCTTGACTCTTTTGTTGAAGGCTCTGGACATTCTGTTCTGATACAACTGACCGTGGCAAACTGCATTCATCCTTTTCCCATCTATAAGGGCTAACTGCTCGTAGCGACCTTTTACCCATTCTGCGTCGTCCAACTCTGCTTCTTGTATGATCCTTAAGGAGGGAATCTCTACCTCGGCGGGGATGACCGCCCCTGTACCATAGACCAGCATGTAGGGAGTTGCTCCGGCCGATGTGCGGACTGTGGTGCGGTATCCCAGTAAAGCGAATGATAACTTCTCATGCCATTGTTTGTGACTTTCGACCATCTTCCTTAGTATCTTCTTGATATTCTTGTTGGCTGCCTCCACGGCTCCATTCATCTGAGGCCTGTAGGCTATAGAGTTCTTATGTTTGATCTTGAATGCCTCACACATTGCTTTCATCAAGTTGCTGTTGAGAATGGAACCATGATCAGTGATGATTGATTCCGGAATTTCGAATCGGCAAACAATACGGTCACGGACGAAATCTGCCACAACTTTCTTAGTCACTGCTTTGTATGACGCTGCTTCAACCTATTTAGTGAAATAATCGATTTCCATCAGGATAAACCTGTGCCCGTTTGATACGGCAGGCTCGATAGGTCCAAAGACATCCATCCCCCAGGCGGCAAATGGCCACGGTGAGCTTGTTGCAGTAAGCTCGTTTGGAGGCACCTTTATCATGTCTGCATGTATCTGACAGCGATGGCACTTATGAACGTACTGGATACAGTCTGTTTCCATAGTCATCCAAAAATACCCTGCTCGGAGTATCTTCTTTGCTAAGACAAAACCATTCATGTGCGGCCTGCAGGTCCCTGCGTGCACTTCGTCCAATAGTCTAGATGCTTCTTTTGCTTGGACACACCTCAGCAAACCCAAATCGGGAGTCCTCCTGTACAGGATTCCTCCACTGTGAAAGAAGTTGTTGGATAATCTCCGGAGCGTGCGCTTTTGAGTGGCGTTGGCAAGTTCTGGATATTCCCCTGTTGTCAAGTACTCCTTGATGTCGTGGAACCATGGTTTTCCGTCTGCTTCTTCCTCAACGTGAGCACAATAAGCTGGCTGATCATAAATCTTTACTGGGATGGGATCAATGAAATTTGTGTCTGGATGCTGGATCATGGATGATAATATGGCTAATGCGTCAGCGAACTTGTTCTGGACCCTGGGGACGTGCTGAAACTCTGTCTTTGTGAATCTTTTCCTCAACTCCTGTATGTGATGCAGGTAGGGAAGTATCTTAGAGTTTTTGGTGGCCCATTCTTCTAGAACTTGATGTATGAGCAGGTCTGAGTCCCCGATCACTAGTAACTCTTGAATGTTCATGTCAATGGCCATCTTGAGCCCCAGGATGCAGGCTTCGTATTCGGCCATATTATTTGTGCAAGGGAACCTGAGCATAGCGAATACCGGGTAGTGCTGGCCAGTTTCTGATACTAGGACTGCCCCTATGCCAACTCCTTTGAAATTTGCGGCTCCGTCGAAAAACAACCTCCAACCATCGTAGGATTCTGCAATATCTTCTCCTACAAAGGATACTTCTTCGTCAGGAAAATACGTTTTCAGTGGTTCGTATTCTCCTTCAATGGGATTCTCGGCAAGGTGATCTGCTATGGTTTGACCCTTGACTGCTTTCTGAGTCACGTAAACAATGTCGAACTCACTCAACAAGATTTGCCACTTGGCGAGCTTGCCAGTGGGCATGGGCTTCTGGAAAATATACTTCAGCGGGTCCATCCTAGATGTGAGATAAGTAGTGTGAGCACAGAAATAATGCCTCAATTTCTGAGCTACCCAAGTCAGAGCACAACAGGTGCACTCTAATGGAGAATACTGGGCCTTGTACGGGGTGGACTTCTTGCAGAGATAGTAGATGGCTTGCTCCTTTCTCCCCGTTTCATCATGTTGTCCCAGAACACAACCGAATGCTCCATCCAATACCGCAAGTTAAAGCAATAGAGGTCTTCCTGGCTCGGGAGGAACCAAGACCGGCGGCGTTGACAGGTATTCCTTGATTCTGTCAAAGGCTTTCTGACAATCGTCGGTCCATCTAGTAGCAGCGTCTTTCTTTAGCATTTTAAAGATGGGTTCACAAATGACTGTGGACTGAGCTATGAACCGGCTGATATAGTTGAGTCTCCCCAGGAAACTCATCACGTCTTTCTTGTTCTTTGGCGGTGGTAATTCTTGAATGGCTTTGACCTTTGACGGGTCCAATTCTATCCCTCGACGGCTCACGATGAAAACCCAGTAGGTTTTCCGGCAGGAACCCCGAACGCAATTGGTGAGATTCAGTTTCAGATTTATACCTTCTCAGCCTGTTTGAAGGAACTATCCTCAATCCCTTCCATGATGATTCAGTTGGCTTTCTTGGATTGACTGATTGAAACATCATCACACATATACGCTCGATCTTCCTGTGTATCATGTCGTGAAAGATAGTAGTCAATGGCTACTCCATATTGCGTGGCGCCAGCATTCTTCACCCAAATGGCAATACATTTTTGTAACAATACATCCCACGGCGTGAATGAAAGCCGTTTTCTCTGCATCATCCTACGTCCATCCCATATCGCATGTATTCCGCGAACACAGATCAAAGCAAAAGACTGCAACCATGCTTTAGGCGCAATTGTCGAGGAATGAATGTGTATGTTGGAAGGGAGAGTTCATTTCTGTTGGGAACTGGCCGGGTAAATCCGCGGTAGGGTGCGAACACCAAGATTCTATAACCTTGCCCGTCGCTTCTTGGTACCGGCACGATATTAGGCTAACCAATTGTTGGATACTCTTTTCGTACCTTGAGAACTTAAGCTTGACTTGCTTAGTAACCGCTCTTTCTTTGATTTTCAATACCTCATGTTCGGGCTTGAAATTATCCTAGAGCTTTTTGCTAACCGGCTGGACAGGGCCTGGATCTGTTTGGCAACTTATGAGCTACAATGGCCGTGCTGAGTCCAGTGACAGTATGCACATACGAGCCTAGGCGAATATAGTCCTCATATTCCTTATTTTAAAAAATTCCTGTATAGCTTTTTCCTTTCTGATGGCGACAAGTGAAACACTGATGCGAGTCTTCTTGCGTTCTCTGTATCTCCCAAATCATTATGACCCTCAGTTTTCTCTCCAGGTTGGACTCTAGGTCTATTCTCAAAATTCATTCACTTCTTCTGACCGACCGCCCTGTTACAGAGGGATTTCATCTTCTTCCATGAGTTCTATGTCCTTTGTGTGGCGTGTGTGTTCGTCTGGCAGTGAGTCACAGTGCGTTGGATTAGATCATCGTGTCAGATAGATTAGATAGGTGACAAGTGCTGATGTAGTACAAATAGAGGGTAAATGATAGAGAAAGAGTATAGCGTAAGCGAGATATATATGATAAACTTGAAATGCGTTTGATTTAAGTCAAAGCTGTTGGAAACATGCGGAGCTCTTGTTCGAAGATTTCAATAAGACAATGCGGGAAAGAGAAATAACTAGTAAATGACACTAAAAAACTTGCGATGCATGCTGGTCTTTTGTTTTAGCCTTGCTACCCGAACGCCAACCTCCGGCTCTGGACGGTCCTAATTGACGCAGTTGCTGAGGCTGTCTCCTCCTGCTTGACAGCTTGTACGGATGGGCTTCCTCGCCTTCTCCTCGTTAAAAAATCATATTGAGTCCATAATCCATCAGTCCTCACAGGAACAAAGTTCTCATGGCCGCCAACGGATAGTTCGCTTCATACTCTGAACCCTATATATAGTTATACGTGCGTAGTGAAAGTGTTGTTCCCAGGCTGGGTATCTGGAACTCCTCTCAATGGCTATTGTAGGGGCCGGACCAATGGTGCGCGACCTAGTTCTGCGAATTCCTTTCCCAAGTGTAACCATACCCTAACCCAAAGGTATTGCGCACTGCCATTCTTCAGTTTGATGGGCCTTAAGTGATCGCCCTGAAGATTTTTACCCAAGTCCCTTTCCAGGCTCGTACCCGCTACCGATTCAGGATACTTCTCGATCTTGTTGTTCCACCACTTGTCTTTGTCGTACACGCATTGACCCTTGACGTGGGTTGGTATTGTCGCTTCGCGCCTACGTTCCTTCTGCCGTCCCGATCATTTGGATAGGTCTTGGCGTACATATATCATGGGGTTACCTACCACTCGCCATGAATGATCACCTCTTGGTGGTTCCATTTCAAAACTTTTATCGCCTGATGCAGGTTGAATGCTATGGAACTCCTGGCATCGTGGGATCCAGGGGGTCGCCAACAAGGCAGATTGCAGGATGCGGGACGTCTATTGCGACTTGGAAGTCGACGTGTCGAGACCATGTTGGCCTGGCCATTTGCAAGCAAAGGTGGATTTCTCCAATACGCTAGATCTTCTGGGAGTCCATACGAAGCTTTGACATTGATAGCCCCAATCTTTGAATCTCAGTGCATGGCTTTGTTCCAAGTGTTCTGAAAGTTATCACGGCAGATGTTGAGGCTTTGATCTCCATCAATCAGGACTCTGAAATGATGAAATTAATCTTTCACTTTGCACGAGTGATGTGTGTGCTTTGTTGTGGCTCAAACCTCTGACGGAATCGGTTTTCGGTGAAAGGTTATTTTATGGCTTATCCAAGCACTTGCCCCACAATGTTCGCCCAATTTTCACCTCCCGGGTTATAATTGCTGGGCACACCTTAGGCTTGCACATTGTATCAGTTTCGATATTAATAGACATTGTGTGAGCGTGCTGAACTCCTGGCGAGAAGGAGCCAGGATAGATATCTGCTGCTGGTGTTTATCGTTCAGCTGTTTCCAGCGTAGACTGAGGTTACACTACTAGCTGTATTTTCCTCACAAAGATCGTCGGGGTTCCATGGTCTCAATGGGACCGTACCGGGGCTTGCTTTACGGATTCGCTTGGTGCTCTGGGGTGTAGACCCTCCCTGGCACAGACAAATGTTGGTGTTAAGGGTAAACTGTTTGGCTTTCTTTGGTCATCCATCCTTCAAGGCAATCAAACCTTATGGTGCCCATTGGCTCACTTTGTGCGGTACCCTATCATCCTCTTCGATCTGCGATCATATGAATGATCTCAACCTTTGTGTCCAGGCTAAGAGAGGGTTTGTTTCAAACAGGACATTAGGTAGCGGGCTGGACCTTGTGCACAGATGACCTATTGTCTGATCAGGGTCTGAAGTCTCTGCATTATCTCTTTCTACAATTGAACGGGCAACGTCAGGCGTGATGCGTCAACCTTTCATGCCTGGATTCGATCGCACTAGGTCTTGTGGGGATGGTGTGGAATAAACCGCGACCTGTGTGAGATAGATAATATCTTCTGGACTATGCCTCTGATCATGAGTGTACAGGAACGTGCATGTCGCAACCTCTCAATGACGCATTAGATCATTTCATTAGTGCTGGCTCAAATTGGATCTAAGTCAGAATGTGTATGTTGGATCGAGGCTTTGATACTGGGAGTTTTTTCAGTTTGCTCGGTGCATAGAATCTCTAGGTACTTCTCGGTGCTCCCTCTAATGGACTGACCTAATTTATTGACGGGTCGTGCAGGTATAGTCGATTTGAGTATGTTGAGAGTGGTACAAGTGTCGATTATGAAGCTTGGTATAAACATAGTTGCTTGGGCATTGACGCGAGAATTATCTCTGTGGTCGCTAGAGTGGGTATTATTTTGTATGCCCATGTGAAGGTAGGAAGAGGATTGAGTAACATCGGGTCACGGATGGAAAGGCGGAGTTAGCGGTGTGGTGTGGTATTCGGCATAATGGTGCTTGAAATGGTGTACCCAGTATGGCCATGGGTAGTTATGTGCGGTTATAAGTTTGTTGCTATTGTGTGAATTTGGATCCTCGTGCGACACACGGCACTTACATCATTTATTCTGTATTACGCGCTGATTCCTATGATATTACCACGAATAAAGTCCGCAACTGATTGATTGTTCTTGCACATAGCTTCAAATGTATTTTCATAATCTCATTTGTAGCCGAGTTACTTAGTTTTTTGCCACTCTTTCCTTCCATGAATTTCTTTACTCCGAGTCCTCACCAAAATTTATATGAGTAAAATCTATGTAGAACTCCTTGCAATTGACCCTTTTTATTTTCAACATCATCACATACTTCGCTTCTCTGTAGGATCATCTTTGGTTGTGTCCTGAGCCCAGGATGAAGAATTCATATTTCATTTTTGTTGCTCTTCTTCTAGGGTCGGCACTCTGACGCTTCTAGCAGCTTTCCTTGAATTCATACCAACGCCATAAGTGTCATACTTCGCGGTGAAATGGTCATGGGCTACTTTTCTTCTCAATTTCTGTTAATAATGTAGAATAAATCTAAGATGCAACCGATTCCTCTATTATTAATAACGGAAAGTCTATCCATTATGAAGGTTCCCAGAAATGCCATACCCTACCCGAAACTCCCATGTCTAAATTTCTATCAGCCCCGGGGTCATGCTTAGAGTGCTGACCATTGGATATCGTGCATCTTCCCTTGTAAAGCTCTCATGAATGCGACATTCACTGACGGGCACTCGTTTCCCCCATTTTCCTTTGTTTTACTAATTCATCTACATCCATCGAAACCCCGTCCCTAGTTCCTCACAACTTAACTGACGTCGCCTTAACTGAGGTACCTCTCTCTCCATCGCTTTTGTGACTCAATTCTCGGTACTACTCCATCCTCCTAGTAAATCCCACTCCCTTAGCGCTGGTCGTATCTCACAGGACAAACTTCTGGATCCATTGGCTCCTCTATAGATATCATTCGGCATGGCCTGGTAATGATCTCGGCTATACACTTTTGGGTTCGCATAATGCACCCGACTTAGTCATCCTACCTCCCTGTGATCCAGAATTCTTCGAACCGTTCGAATCGCCCTCCGTTGCTCTGCTAGGCCCTGAACTCGATTTTGGTTAACTCTTCTCTCGCAGCTCTTCATTCTCGCTCGGTGAACGCTCCTACCTGTAGTGGGCGGATTCGGCGGCTTCGCTGTCAATTCTCAGACTCAGGTGCATTTGAGATGGCGGCTATTTGGGCTCGTAGGTCGGAGATCAGTACTATCAGCGTAGATAGTCGAAGAGTCGTCCTGTGAGCATGAGTACAATTGTGGTCGCAATGGCTCGGAAATTGAGTATGCTGAGTGATTGATTTGAGAAGTTGTGGCATGTGTTATACAGGTAGTTGACGTCGAAGGTGATGGATCTGTGGTTGTGGGGGGTTTTGTGGATAGGGTTGCGGGATATTTGGGTGTTGAACATTAAGGAGCGGTTTGCAGGGAACATGAAAGGTTTTTCGCCAACATTCGAACCTGATTCCAGTTTTCTAGCAAATTTTCAACAGCTGGTCCAGTTGTGCAAGTTGTTTCCTTAGCAACCGGAGGTTAGCCCGAGGATTTCAAACCTCTTTGGCGCTTGTATCTCGTATTTTCGCTTTGTCTTTTTTGGTTCCGGACAAGGACTCGGAGGCGGCGGAGTGTGGGAGGCCCTTGGATTTGTGGAGTATGTCTTGATGAGAAACTTGCCAGAATGTTGATATTAAACATCATTGGTGGAAATAAAATCGCAGCCCTAATTTTAGGTGCCTCAGTTTGTGCCCGATACGGTAGGCACCTAGGCGCAAATAGTTTGGAGACTAACTATACCTATGCTAAATTGCCTACATCCTTTAGTTGATAAAAATAAGTTGTAAATCAAAAAAGACTCTAAATAAAGAAACAGTTAATGTCACTAGTGGCCAATTTAGGCCCCATAGTTACACATTAAAGCCAATTATCAACAGGACATAACCACATAACTCACGGTTAGTCCCAGGACAGGAACTCCCCAGATGTTGAGTTAACTGTCTACCCTCGGAACAGTATCCACACCTCGATCGGTCTAGTATCTAGGCTCAGGTATAAGTAGAGATTTTTGCAAAACAACATACCGTGGTGTTTACGGACCCTTTTACCTCTCATCCAAGTTACGGCATGCTTCTGAGCGTATTTAAGATCCAATATAATTTAGCATAAGCATCAAAATTCTAGATGCTTGGTCTCCAAAATAATCATATGGCTATCACGATCACGTGGAGGTGTATCCGGTTGGGTGTTTCAAGGGCTAGACTCCGTGGACTAATTGCGACTAAGGCCTGAGTACTCTATGTACGCTATCATTATTGTGGCTACAACATAATCTTGACCTCCGGCCAGAGCTTCTGGAACTTCATAATGACTGACCTGGAACAAGTTATAAGCGGAGTAAGCGTTATTCTAGTCTTTGAAGTGCTCAGCTAGGTACTCTTTGGAGCGCGCAACAATACTTCAAAGACTGGGAAAGCGCACAGGTACCCGTCGATACCACCGATACGGCGACTGGTATGTACCAGCAGAAATATATGCCTTTGCCAAAATATTAAGAGGGTCATCCTGCCTGAGTGTATTAGGAGATTGCGCACCGAACTCATTACAGCGTTGCATAATAGATAGTTATTGCTAATTGAGCAATGAGTGAAATAAGATTGTTGAGGAATCGCGTTTTACCCTCGGAGGGAACACAAATTGACATCGGATATTTTCCACGTGCTCGCAATCAAGATACCCCCATACAATACCGTTTAACCCCAAACAAATACTGGCTCACCGAAATTACAAAAGAATACCTATGATGAGACAGTATAGCCTATGCATATTATGAAAGCTAACTTAATAGAAAAAGAGAAAGAGAAAAGCTGTAGTCTCATAAAAAGATTAAACAAAGCAATAAGAGGAGAAAGAAATCAAAGGCGCGACCCGCCAAGTTAGCATGCAATGGTGCAAAAGTCTAAAGACATCCAGAAGGAGTCGCCAATGCTGTCGACGCCCCCTTTTATCCTCGCAGGAACGGGTCACGTCATATTTGGAAGACTAAATCTCAAATCTCCCACTTGGGAATTGGGTTTCTGAGAGTTCTGCGAGAGTCTCAGCCACTCATTAATATGGATATATAGTTTGCTTAGGACACCTTTTAGAAGCAATTAAAGAATGCTAGATAAGAGTTTTGGTAAGCGCTTGAATATATTATCTCGAGGGGATTAGGTGTCTAGCGCCACCGCTCAAGATCACTAAGGTATAGGGTTCTCCAGCAATGCATATCAGATCTTTCGTGACACTTCTAATGTAAAACATAAATCAAGTACAAAGACAGCACCAAAAGGTAAAAAGACAGTTCGAACTAGCAATGTTCTTAAAGCAAGCAATTTATGAAAAACGGGAGGATAAACTACGCAAATCGTACGGTAGAAAACGATAAGGTCAAGATCTATCTTAACTGCTGCAACAATTCTACATCGCCAATTAAGCATTATCATGTCGTTGTGAACGCTATTGAGCTATGGAATCGAATAAATAAATAAAGCAATATACTTTAAACGCGACTTTCTGTATAATTTTGTTATTTAATAACTCTTTAATAATAGAAAGTGGAGATAAGGTGGTCCGTTTGAGGGGTTTTAACACTGTTCTCCACATTACACTGGCATCAATATTGTGCGTCACTTTAACACCGTTATTCTCCATTTGTTCCGCGGCAGTGTTCATACGTTGTCAGCTCATTTATTACGGCATGTGTCGTATGCCTCTTCCAAGGCCACTTGTAAGGTATTAGAAGGCCGCGCACCGGTATGTCCTCTCGTTTTACTTAGGTCGCATGCTTACTACCCGTAGCCAATCCCTTAGCCCGGGGTAAGGAGCTCGGCTAAGATAACTCACTATAAGGGGGAATGTAAGTACCGTGGAGAGTTAATGGTGTGGGCCTTTGTGGGGGCAGTAGTTTCAAAGGATAAACTCTCAATTATTGTTGTGCCTAAACGACATTTCTGGAATTAGAAGTATCACTGTATAAGGTTGAATGACCGCCAAACTCGAACTCAGATGCAAGTCTCACTACTCAAGGCTTCCCCACATATTATACCCGATGAGATTTGGTTTAGAGCATGTGTAGCATATTGGAGACCAGACATCGATTTTTCATGACTTTCAGTCAGTGTTGCACGATGCTGACTGAATTACTGATCATTAGGGTTCTTAGGTTGCATAAACTTATATATGCATGTCGAGCACGACGGTTTGACCAATAGCTCAGTTTGAAAGTGGATGAGAGTGGATGGCATTAACTTCGTGAGCACAGTTAACAGTGTCCAGGGACAAGTTTACCCATTCATTAATTAGACCAACCCTCCCTGTTTTTGTATAGTGTGAGTTGAAGATAATGAACCAAAACCAATACGGCGTTAGGGATCTCTACTATTTCAAATTTCTCAGGAAACACGCTGCAAGACATTCCTTTCAACTTTTGCACCTTACTAGCTCGGTTAACTGCACAAGTCAGTGTCTTCAGCGACTACTCTACGCATAAGCGCAAGCTTGGATGATCTTTCCGAGAAAGAATCACACTCATTTGATATCAGTCGTTTTGAGAATACATAAGAAAAAGATGCAAAACCGATTTGTAAGTTAGAAAGCCAGGACTCTTCACACTTGCACGGCTATTTCTGGGCTTACCGGTTATTACCTTTGCGGAGTACGTAAGGCTGCGCATGAGTTAGCTGGATATAATCCCAGTAGTGAACGCTTTTCGAAGCGGTGTTTTGACGAGATTGGTTGAGTACAATGATAGAAGGACGTTATTGATTACATCCATGATTTATAGCTGCGGCCCTGGGTGAGTTTACGCAATGCATTATGAAGATTAATAGTTTTAATGGAGATGGCTAGTTTCCTCGGCAATCTGACTGTTTCATCTGATGTTTTTTAGAAGATGAGTATAGTGCTATTAAAGACAAAGGTTTCTTTATATAGTGGGTCTCCAATGGCTTTTTCATTCATTTGGGTTATGTGATTTAACAGCCTTTTCACTGTATCTGTGTATGAAGGCGGTGGCGGGGGTACGACACTATGGGATGTGAAGGGATCGGTGTAGATGCAGGGATGGGTCTTATACTTAGTTCCTTGATATAACGGCTCTAGGGTAGTATGAGCTTAATGATTGAAAGGAATTATGCAGTATTTCAGACTCGCAGAGCCTTACGACATGATCGCTCCTTATAGGTGTGTCTTAATATCATGATTCTATCTCACTAGAGGACCCTAGTGTGCCGGTTAAAGTCCAGTGACTTCAGCCAGCGTGATCGGTGTGCACTAGTGAATCGCATAATATCCTAGAAAGGCGGGAGGTGCAGAGGGAGTTGAATGCAGAATTACGATGGGTCGGGGTGTAAGAAATAGGATCATGTCTATAGGCTTGCATTGCTATTCAGAATTCAAGGGCAAAACGTTAAGGGCCTACTATGACCAGAAGTCTGATGACGAACGGTTAAGCCGAACAGCAAAAAAAAGTAAGTAAGCGTTAAATCCTAGAGCATGGTCTCTATGTGAATTGAAATCAGTTTATTAAAGGACCCTATAGGCAGGATTTTAGTTTGAATAAAATCCTAATTCATGATTTCTACCCCTTGGATACAAGAAAGTAAAGACCCCTCCCACACCCTTTTACTATACTCCCCGAATTTTCATACAAAAATTATTACAACCCAATGAATCAAACTGGAAATTAAAGGATACATCAAAACTAACAGCTAGATCGCAGTTAGCCTAATTCAACCTTAATGTCTAATAACATGCGATTGAGCCACTTCCGGGATCCAGATTTCCAAAGCCTTCTCTTTATCCAAGGTGCTTCAAAGTTCCAAGGAATTCAGGGATTCCAGGCATTTGTTACACCCAGGATACTACCAAGATTAAGATAGTGCAGTGTGGAAGAGCCGGCTCTCATGCATCCAAGTTCAGAGGGAGCTCGGGGGTCCCAAAGCATGGCTTGCATAAGAGAGGGGCAGAACTTATAGCTAAGAGTAAGTGCAAAGTGAAAGGGAATTGGGGGCCATGACAGGTGGTGGTTCATACCTAGCTACAAAGTAGGCTGGCACACCCCTGACCACCTGCTTGGTCAAACACAATTAAGAGCAGACCCTTGAAGGTCAGACCAGAGTCTGGACAGTGATTAGGATACTGGCCAGACCCAAGTCTAAAGCTCAACAACACATAAAGGGGGAAAGGGAATGGGAATGATTGAGTTTGGGATTCAAAGAATCCAATCCAGAATCATGGACAAAATATTAGAGTGTTGTCATGCCCCGAACCATAACTCACCTATAAGGGGTATGAGGGTTTGGGATTCATGAAGTATCAAATTCATGACAAACAACTGACAGGATGCATACATAATTTAAATACTGAATTACAAAGGAAAGGGGGGGAACATGTTACAATATGCTAGAAACAAAATGTCAACTAAAGAATTGGACAGAAGTGGCAGACAGAAGTAACACATTGTGGTGGAGACATGTAAACTAACTGAGACATACCAGTAGAGAAGCAAAAGAGCGCAGGAGAAAGTAGAGTACAAACAAGTCCACAGCAGCACAAGTAAAAGAGAAAGAGTTTTTAAGTGAGAGTGATTTGTGGACTCCGATTGCGTTCTGTGTTCGTGTGTTCGTGTGTTTCAAAGAAAAGGAGGAGGAGATATTTATAGCTTTGAAAACGTGTAGAGAAATAAGGTAACAAGTACGAATCTAACATAAATATGGCATGGTCACACAATCAGAATCAATTAGTATAAGACTCCCCTTTAATCGGGAAATTCTTATTCAAACGGATACTAACCGTATCCAATAAGGAAAGGAGAACCAGCCTTGCAAGCAGAATGGCTATTGCCATAAAAGAACAGTTAAAAGTTCATACAATAGGCGATAAGTCTAAGTACAGGATTTGAAAAAATTTTTGGAAAGATTCATTGGGGCCAATCAAAAGGAAAAGGAAATCAATTAGACTTTGACAGGCTAGTAAAATCAGGATCTCAAGGAAGGAAAAGTTTTTTGAAATCAATTTCGAGTTAAATAAATCACAGGAGGTACTCAGTATATAATGCATGCACAAATAGCAGACATGTGAGGCTAAGTTATGGCAAAAGAAATATCATGCAGCAATAGCATAGAGCAGACATTCAAAGCATGTTAGTTAGGCTTCAAGGTGTAATAGAGAGAGAAGGAGTCGAAAACATGCAGAGAGTCGAGTGAGAATCACAAGCGTAGAACATATAGAGAAAAGAAATGTTGAAACAAGGCATCAAGTTGAATAATTTCAAACATACAAGCATGCACAAACAACCTCACAGGACTTTGAATAGCCTCCCAAAGAGACTACGATTTTCAAATCAGTTGAGTTTAGAGACGACAAACAGGTGAAACAACAAGCAATTTCAGAGTCCCAAGTGAAACCCTTAAAAATTAGGGTTTTTAGTAAACCAAACAGATAGGCTCATGAACTCGAATAAATTTCCAAAATTAGGGTTTTTAACATCAAACAAACCTAGAGATGATCAGCGTATGAATCGAATGAAATCTTAACAAACAGACTCAAACAATCACAAAATTAGGGTTTTCAACATGCTTACTCGGATAAGGAAAACAAACAAACAAAGTCAGAAACATGCCAAGAATAAGAGGGGAACTTCGAAATAACTTAACCTAAAACCATAGTTAAAAGAACAAAGAGTTTTGAAAGCAAAAAATTGGGGAAACTTTGAGAAACATGCTCATAACGTTCAAACACATGTAGATCTTGGAGCAGATCTAAGAAATAAATAGAAGGAACCTTAGAGCTAGGGTTTCATAAGAAACCCAAGCGATGAGAAAGGCTTTGGAAACTCCAGATCTAGGCAGGATAGTCGAAGATCGAGCTCGAATGGCCATGGCTAGCCGGACAGAGGTTGAAGGCGACCGGAGAACAGCCATCGAGCAACGGCTTGGTCGAGACCCCTTCAAGATCTGGTCATAGGACCTCAGAGATGAGCGCATAGAAGCCATGGGAGGCCGGTATAGGCCTCCGATGAGTCTGGGAAGCCATGGATTAGGGTTTCGGTGAGAGGCGGCGGCTAGGGTTTGAGGTGAGTTGAGAGAGAGAAAGAGGAGGATTCAGAGGCGGCGTATTGTGAGGAATGGGGTAGGGTTTGGGGTCGTTTGAAATTAAAAAAGGAAAGGGGAGGCCTGGGCCGTTGATCAAAAATGATCAACGGCTCAGATTAAAAGAAAGCGGGCGGGTTTGATTTAATGGGTACTGGGTAAATAAATATTGTATAAATATTAATTTAAAAATGCTGGGATTAATTTTATAATTATAAAATGCTAAAACTTACAAGATAGGCTATGATTGCAATTATATGCAATTTAGCTTTAAAAATGCCAAACGAATTTGTAAAAAATATGCAAAAATTACCTTACTTATATTTTGGTGTAAACATGAGAATAAAATAAGTTACTCGCCAAAAATGATAATTTGGGAATAATTTTGGATTTTTGTGGTATTAAAACAAGCAATAAATTGGTTTAAAAATCATGAAAAATATCAAAACTCATGGGTGTGCTTATATATGCACACATATGCTATTTTGGAAGTATTTTGGGTACAAAAATACATAGGAAAAAATTGGGTATCAACAGTATCTAAGTGTGTGAAAGCTGACTTTGGACTTATAGGCATGATTTCTAAGGGAAACGAGTTTGGATACATGCTGTAACGAAAATTGAGCTTCAATTACTTTATATCCTATAGGCATGATATCTAATGGTAAAGCCGAGTTTTAACTCTATAGGCATGTTATCTATTATTAAAGCCGTTTATATCCTATAGACATGATTTCTAGTTTTGTGAAAGTGAAGCATGCAGAATTTATTGTAAACAATAACAGATCCTATAGGCATGTTTTCTAACGGACCATATTTGAAGCAAAGTAGACCCTATAGGCATGTTATCTACCCTTTTAATAGCTAAAACATGCATATTTCCCGGCCCTTTTCACTAGCCAACCCTATAATGTTTACAAATTATTACAGCCCAAAATGATTAAATTATAAAAGAAGTGCAGAAATAGGAAATTACAACCAAAGGAAGCCTGATCTTGAATCCCTATCTGAGTTATGTAATTAATCACTTCAATGCCAGTGTTTCAAAGCCTTTCTCATACCTGAGTGTGTCAAAGTTCCCTAAGGATCTCAGGGGATCCCGGGCAATGCTTACACCCAGGTTTACATAACCAAATAGAATGAGTGCAGTGTGGAAGGGCCAGCCCTTATGTGTCCAAGATCAGAGGGAACTCAAGGTCCCAAGGCAAGGCTCACACAAGAGGGGCATAACCTAGATTCTAAGAGTATAGTGGAAGTGGAGAACATATTTTGAAAGAGATTTATTAAAATTGGATTGGAAATAGTAAGTGGTAAAGGGTGATTTGAAAATAGTTGTAGTAGTGAAACTCAAACTACACAGAATCAGTAGTCATTCAAAGGGGAAAGGGATCGTGGGGATACATTGCATAACCCCAGCAGAGGTCTGGTTTGGTCATGCACAGCAATAGCTGATGTTGGCATGGACAACACAAACACATATAGGAAATATGGGGGTTTGGGATTCATAAGGTAGCAAGTACACAACAAGTGATTGACATAGTACACACATAGGGAGGCATTAATTTAAAAGGGGAAGGGAACATGGTATAGCATGCTAGCAGTGTAACTTAACTGCAGAAACATAAGCGGAAGTAGACAAGAATGAGAAACTGAAGCAACTTAAAGAAAGCATATTGTTGTTGAGGCTTAAAAATTAACTAGGACATACCAATAGAGAAGCAAAGTGCAGTAAGAAAAAAAGTAAGAAAGATTCCACAGTCTAGCCTTGGCTTTCAGCCAGCTAGACAAAACAGTAGCACAAGTAGCAGTAAAGAAAGAGAGAGTTTTTGAGTGTAAGTGTGTGTTCTGAACTTAAATTGTTCTTGTGTTTAAAAGAAGAGAGGGTAGGGTATTTATAGTTTTGAAAACGAGTAGAAATTAAGGTAATAAGTAAAGTCTTAACACAAACATGGAAATAATCACAATCAGAATCAATTAACACAAGTTCTTCCCATTAATCAAGGAAGTACTGCTCAAACGGATACTAACAAGGTTAATTAAGGAAAGAAATTAGTTTGAAAGATTGATTCTTGCCATATAAAGGGGTAGCAAAATATAGAGTATACAATTGAGTCTAGGTACAGGATATATGCTTAATTTTGGGAAAAGATTCAAGGTAAAACATCACAGTAATTAAAGGAGGTGAATCAATCAATTTAAATAGACGAATAAAATTAGGGTTCATAAAAAAAACTTTAGCAATCAATCGCAACATTGGCGGAGTCAGAATCAATCAAGAAAGGATCATGATTCTGCACCTCAACATATAAATAGAATGAACGGCAGTATCAGACATGCAAGGCCAAACGCATTGGCAAAAGAAACAACATAAGCATACAGTAGTAGCGGGAATAAGCTAGGATTTAGTAGTAAAAGAGATCTACTCGAAGCACAGTATTCAACAAGGTCAGGTAGTTACACAGAATCAAAAGTGAAGAAAGCATAGTAACAGGTAAAGAGAGTCAGAAACAAGTAAAGGTCTCACAGTAACAAGTGAGGAAAACCTTTTAAGAAATTAGGGCTTCAATAGTAGTCGAGCTTAAGAGATGATAAGAACTCAGAATCAGATAAGTCAAACAAGGAAAAGAGAGTCAAAACAAAGAATATAATCGAACAAATATACATTCAAACAGACAAGGACAGTTTCAGAACTCGGACAGGACCAAAAAGACCTAGGGTTTTCAACATGCTGAATCAAGTAGAAGGAAAGCATAAACAAGTTGTTGATCATAGTAAAATCATAAAGCAACACCAAAAATCAGAGAAGAGATCTTTAAAAGAAGTTAAGAGAAAACCTAATCGTTGAAAAAATGAAGAGTCATTTTAAAAGAAAATCGAAGAACCTTCGAGAAAACACTTAAGAAGTTCGTAATAAGCACAGATCTAAGATAGATCTAAAAGAAAAATCGAACAGCTCTTAGAGCTAGGGTTTCAAAGAACCCAGAGAAAATGAGAAAGGCCTTAGAAAATACCGATCTAGTCGGAAAAGTTAAGAGTAATCATTCATATCAACGACACCTAGATTAAAAGGGGTAGGTGGGGATCCGGGTTCGGGTCGGTTTAATTGAGTTGGGGCTTGGTTTAATTGAAATTGGGTCGGGGTTTAATTGGGTCTGATTTGGGGTTCAATTTAGGCTAGAATTTAAACACAAATGTGCTGTTATTTAAATAGCCAATTTTTCCTTTTTAGATTATAATAAATTTCTGAGAATAAATTGAAAGCACCAAAATGATTCACAGCATGTAAATGCCAATTTAAAAATATAGAGCTTAATTTTATGAATATAAAACACAATTAAATCTTAAAAGGCTAATATTGCAATTATAGGCAATTAAATTTAAAAAATACTAAATAAAATTGTAAATATGTAAAAATTACTTTAGCCATATTTTGGCATAAATATAAAGATCCAATAAATGAATCATCAGAAAATAATAATTTTTGACATAATTATTGGGATTTTGTAGATGAAAAAGGGGAATAAATCAGTTTAAAAAACCTTAAAAATTATGGAAAAAATAAAATTCTTGGACATACTTATATAGCATATATATGTTATTTTGAAAGTATTTTGCATACTGAAAATATATAGGGAAAATTGGGTGTAAACACATGGCCTGAGAGGTTGAGATAGGTATTGATTATCAGCTAGTGGTGGAGATTGCTCGGAGGATTGAGGGCTATCGCCAGAGGGGTAGAGAGCAGATGTAGCAGGACAAGAGGACCCGATTCTCTAGAGAGTTTAGAGGTGCCCCATCTAGGGGCAGAGGTCAGTTTGGGAGGGGTCAGCCTAGCAGGCCCACATATCCAGCACCACTACCACCTCCTCGGGGTGCTCCAGTGCGACCCTATTTCAGCGCTATGACAGAGAGTTCTCACCGCCCACCAGTTCATCAGGGTTCTTCCAGTGCCTATTTTAGTGCCATGTCAGAGAGTTCATACCTCCCACCAGCCATTCAAGGATGTTCTAGTGGGTATTCAAGCCATTAGTGTCAAACTTCGGGACAACAGTCTATGGTACTGAGAGGTTGTTACGAGTGTGGAGATCGGGGTCACATGAAGAGGACCTGCCCCAGACTTCGGGAAAGGCAGTACAGTAGGGTCATCAGCCAATAATTGCAGCACTAGGTGTCCGATTGCCCAGAGGTGGGGGACAGGCTGGTAGGGACCGTCCTAGAGGTGGAGGCCAGGCAGGGGGAGGTCAGCCATCCATTGTTCAGTCAGGTGGAGGCCAGCCAGCCGGCGCTCCAGCTAGATTCTATGCTTTTCCGGCCAGACCACATGCAGTGACCTCAGATGCCGTGATCACAGGTATTATTTCTATCTACGGTAGGTATGCTTCGGTGTTATTTGATCCAGGGTCTACCTAGTCATATGTGACATCTCTGTTTGCTCATTTTCTGGATATTCCTCGTGAGTCCTTGGGTACTCCTGTTTATGTGTCCACTTCAGTGGGTGATTTTGTGGTTGTGGACAGGATCTACCGGTCATGTGTGGTCACATTTTGTGGTTACGAGACTAGAGCAGACCTTCTATTACTTGATATGATCGACTTTGACGTCATCCTGGGCATGGACTGGTTATCCCCATATCACGCCATCCTTGACTGTCATGCCAAGAATGTTGCTTTAGTGATGCTAGAGTTGCCGAGATTGGAGTGGAAGGGTTCCTCCGTTAATACGTCTAGTCGGGTTATCTCTTTTCTGAAGGCTCAACATATGGTCGAGAAGGGTTGTTTGGCTTATCTAGCTTATGTTCAGGACACCACCGCAGAATCCCCGACGATTGATTCAGTGCCAGTAGTTCGGGAGTTCGCCGATGTGTTTTCTTCTGACCTTCCGGGCATGCCGCCAGATCGTGATATTGATTTGGCTCCAGGTACCCAGCCTATATCTATCCCACTGTACTGTATGGATCCAAAAGAGTTGAAGGAGCTGAAGGAGCAGCTTGAAGAGTTATTAGCAAAGGGGTTTGTCAGACCAAGTGTATCACCTTGGGGTGCACTAGTGTTATTTGTGAAGAAGAAAGATGGGACTATGCAGATGTGCATTGACTACCACCAGTTGAACAAAGTTACCATCAAGAACAAGTACCCTTTGCCGCGTATCAATGATTTGTTTGACCAGTTACAGGGTGCTAGGGTATTTTTTAAGATCGACCTGAGATCGGGGTACCATCAGTTGAAGATTCGGGACTCAGATGTTCTGAAGATTGCTTTCCGTACTAGATATGGCCATTATGAGTTTCTAGTGATGTCCTTCGGCTTGACTAATGCCGCAGCGACATTTATGGATTTGATGAACTGGGTGCCAAGCCTTATATTGATCCTTTGTCATCGTCTTTATTGATGATATCTTGATTTACTCACGTAGCCTGGGGGAGCACAATCAGCATTTGAGAGTGGTGCTTCAGATATTGAGAGCACAGAATCTATATGCTAAGTTATCCAAGTGTGAGTTTTGGCTAGAGTCTGTGGCATTCTTGGGGCATGTTGTATCAGGAGATGGTATTAAGGTGGATCCCAAGAATATTGAGGCAGCTCGGAGTTGGCCACGTCCCACTTTGCTGACTGAGATCTGGAGTTTCCTTGGGTTAGCAGGTTATTATCGCCGGTTTGTGCAGGGCTTTTCATCCATTGCAGAACCTTTGACTAGATTGACCCAGAAGGGTGCTCCGTTCTGTTAGTCTGATGATTGAGAGGCGAGCTTTCAGAAGCTCAAGACAGCTTTGACTATAGCACCGGTTCTAGTGCTTTCTTCCGGTTCGGGGATGTATACGGTGTATTGTGACGCTGTACGCGTTGGCTTGGGTTGTGTATTGATGTAGGAGGGGCGAGTTATTGCATATGCTTCACGTTAGATGAAGATTCATGAGAAGAATTACCCCGTGCACGATCTAGAGCTAGCCGCGATTGTTCATGCTCTTAAGATATGGAGGCATTATCTGTATGGGGTGTCATGTGAGGTTTATACTAATCATCGCAGCTTACAGCATTTGTTCAAGCAAAGAGATCTCAATTTGAGGCAGCGTAGATGGCTTGAGTTACTGAAGGATTATGACATCACCATTCTTTACCATCCAGGCAAGGCAAATATGGTCACGGATGCCTTAAGCAGGAAGGCAGAGAGTATGGGTAGCTTGGAATTCATTTCACCAGAGGAGAGGCCACTAGCTTTGGACATTCAGTCCTTGGCTAACAGACTTGTGAGGTTGGATATTTCAGAGCCTAGCCAAGTTCTTGCATGTGTTGTTGCCCAGTCTTCACTATTGAGTCAGTTCAAGGCTCGGCAGTTCGATGATCCGCATTTGGCAGTTCTCAGAGAGACGGTACTACAGGGTAGTGCCAAGGAGGTTTCTATTGGCGAGGATGGTGTTCTGCGTCTCTAGGTTTGCCTATATGTTCCTAATATCGATGGCTTGAGGGAGAGGATTCTAGAGGAGGCACACAGTTCTCGGTATTCTATTCATCCAAGTACTACGAAGATGTATCGTGACCTGAGACAGCATTACTGGTGGCGGCGGATGAAGAAAGACATAGTTGAGTGTGTGGCTAGGTGCTTGAATTTCCAGCAGGTTAAGTATGAGCACCAGAGACCGGATGGCCTACTTAAGCAGATGACTATACCTGAGTGGAAATAGGAGTGCATTACTATGGACTTTGTAGTTGGGTTGTCGCGGACTTTGTGGAAGTTTGATGCAGTTTGGGTCATTGTCGACAAGTTGACCAAGTCGGCACACTTCATTCCAGTTATGACTACATATACTTCAGAGAAGTTGCCTATATTTATATTCGGGAGATAGTTCGGTTGCACGGTGTGCCTGTTTCCATCATATCAGATAGAGGCCCTCAGTTCACTTCACATTTCTGGAGAGCCGTACAGAGTGAGTTGGGGACCCGTGTAGAGCTCAGCACAACATTCCATCCACAGACCGACGGGCAGTCAGAGCGGATAGGTATGAATCTAAACCCTTTCGAGGACGAACGTTTGTTTAAGAGGTGGAGAATGTAACGACCCGACCGGTCGTTTTGCTCTCTAGAACCCCGTTCGCTAAATAAGACTTCCCATACTTTCTTTTAATGATTTATGACTTGCGGGGATGGTTGGTTCGGGATTTGGAAGAGTTTGGATTGAATCGGAACACTTGGTTCCTTAAGGTTGGCTTAAAAGGCCAAGTTTGACTTCGGTCAACATTTGAGTACACGACCTCGGAATCAGGATTTGAAGGTTCCAACAGGTTAGTATGATGATTTCATACTTGGGCGTATGTTCGGATCGGGTTTTGGATGACCGGGGAGCGTTTTGGCGCCTAATAGTGAAAGTTTGTTCTTGAAGAACTTTGAAGTTCTTTAAATTTGGTTAGAGAGGATTTTGGTGATATCGAGGTCCAAACGGAATTCTGAGAGCGGGAATAGTTCCGTACTGTCATTTAAGACTTGCACGCAAAATTTGGTGTCATTCCGAGTAGTATAAGTACATTTCGGGGTATTGGAAGTAAATTGAAGAACTTGAAGTTCTTAAGTTTGATTTAATTTGTTTTAGGGTGTGATTCTTAGTTTTAATGTTGTTTTGAGCGTTCCGTAGTTCGAGCGAGTTCGTTTTATGATTCCAAACTTATTGGTATGTTTGGACGGGGCCTCAGGGGCCCCGGGTGCCATTCGGACGATGCGCGAGTTGAGTTTGAAACTCAACAGGGTTGCTGGTGCACAAGCTCTAGTGTAACCGCACCTGTGAGCCTATTTTTACAGGTGCAAGCCGAGCCCCGCAAATGCGATCCAAGGATGGCCAGCCAGGTTCCGCAGATGCAGTTCACTCTACGTAGAAGCGGGATTGCAGAAGCGGGAACCCGTCTGCAGGTGCGGTCCCAGCCGGCCCAACCAGTTCCGTAGAAGCGGACACCTGGTCCGCAGAAGCGGGTCCGCAGGTGCGGCCTATGCACCCAAGGTGCGAAAATCGCTGGGGCAGTGAGGTTCAATTAATACGGGACTTAAGCCAATTTCACTCATTTTCTCTCACCCTTTGGGCGATTATTGGAGCTTCCTGAGTGGGATTCCACCTAGCTTTTCGAGATAAGTAATTTCTACCTATTGTGAGTTCAATACATAGATTTTGGGTAGATTTCAACATAAAAATTGGTAGAAATCATGGGTTAGATGAAAAACCTAGGGTTTGACAAGAATGAGATTTTTACCACGAAATTGACCATGAAACTTAGTGATAATCATATATTTATGTTCCTTAGGTCATGGGTAACAACTTCCTTCGAAAATTTCCGGAATCCGAGCACGTGGGCTCGGAGGTGAATTTTAGGAATCTTGCCTTGGGGTTGGGTAATCACTTTAATAGTTAGAATATGAACTTTTGAACCTATAATGATTGGTTTTTATACTATTTGAATAGTTTTGGATTGTTCGGCTCTGATTTGAGGGTTTGAGCGCATTCTTGAGTTTGGAAGTAGGCTTTGAGGCGAGGTAAGTCTCTTTTCTAACCTTGTAAGAGGGAAATTTCCCCATAGGTGAACTTAATTAATATGTGATTATTTGTGGGGGCCACGTACGCACGAAGTGACGAGAGTCCGTATGTAGCTACTATTCCTGTTATGTCCAGGTCATTTTAGGTTTACACCATACTTGTGGACACCATTATTTGATTATACGTGCTAATTGTAACAAAAGGAATTAAGTTGAGGATTACTAAGGATTTCAAGGCTTCAAGTCGAATTGGCTTAATTTTTAAAAGAATCAAGAAAGGGTTATGATTTATATTTGACCACATCGCATGTACGATTCGCGAGCAGGGTGAATAGATGCATCTATGGTTCGCGCCGTTCGACCCTCGGTAGTGCATAGTTTACATTTATGTTGGATCGGGCCGAACATACTCGGTGGTATTTGTGTGTGATAGAACTAGAGCTCTTTAAAATTTGTATAATTTGCTGCTTGAAAGGTCACTTGTTTTAAATGAAGAAAGTGCCTTGGATTCTTAAATATGATAGAAGGATTTTCCAGTTATTATTCTTGTTCTGAGCTTATTGTTATCTACATACATTATGAATTAAATTTGGAACTTCATAATATTATGTTATTGACCCTGTAAGTGTCGGAGTCGACCCCTCGTCACTACTTCTTCGAGGTTAGACGAGATACTAAATGGGTACATATTTTTATGTAATCACGCTACACTTTTGTACTTGATTGTACAGGATTTGAGGCAGGTGCATCTGACCACCAGTCCGGCGTGTAGATTGATTCCCCAGCTTGAGACTTCCCGGTGAGCTGCCCTTTTGAGCCGTCCTGCAGCAGCTGGAGTCTCTCTTATGCTTTATTTTCAGTTTATTTCCTTTTAGACCGTAGGCTAGCATTTGTTTTGTATATTCTATTAGATTGCCCACATAGTTGTGACCAGGTCTTAGCACACACATTAGTAGACTTATGGTTTTTGTTTGCTCACATGATCATTATTCGTACTAATTGCTTCCATTTATTTATGTTAAAGTTGCAAACTCCTAATTTTTTTTTTAAATAAGGAAAAAGCTATTGTTTACAAATTTATCTAAAACGGGAAATCACTAGTTGATCAGTGTTGGCGTGCTTAACAACGGTGTTGGGTGCCATCACGGCTTATAATGGTTATCTTTGGACTTTGATAATATCTTGACTTGACAAAAGAAATTGAACAACACCACACAAAATACATGGTAAAAAATTGGAATTTAAGAATTTAGTATCTGATTTACATAGTCATTGGAACATAACAATATATATGCATTTATAAATCATAAATTCTCTTCTTCAATTGAATCACTTAGTGAATTCTAAGCCAAACCCATTTTCCTCTCTCTTTCTCATTGTAAGAGAGAATTCCAAGAATCTTTTTTTGTTTAAATATTCGGGTTTTTCATGAGTTCACAAATGGAAGTAATTAATTTGAGAACTTAGGTGATATTAAATAAATTAATCTGTCTTTTTGAGACTTGACACTGGCTTTAGACCATGTTTCATAGCAGCTTCCCAAACTAAGTCAATTCTGTCTACATCAATTGCTCCAACTTCATGGTGTGTCCATCCTTCTAATGAATGCACCACCCCTCCGGCATGGCATGCATGGACTACCCCTCTCTCCATTGTATACTGTTAAAAGTATGGAAAAAAAAAATATGAGTTGATTCGGTACGGAATTTAAGACAAGAAAAAAACTTGTAGCACGCCAAAGTATCTTTATAACTTATATACAACAACAATAGACAATCCAGTAAAATCCCACAAGTGGGGTCTGTGGAGGATAGTGTGTACGTAGACCTTACTCCTACCCCGAGGTAGTAAAGAGGTTGTTTCCGATAGACTCTCGGCTCAAGAAGACGAAATGAGACATCTTCATAACTTATATACATGCCATGATATTTCTATCGTTATACCAGCATGTTATTGGGAGTAACATGAATAATTAGAAAGTGAAGAGTTTTTCGAAGTATAGAAAGATGTCATTCTTTGTTAAACCAGCTAAAATGAAAAGAGTGTATCTAAAATGGATTAGAGGGAATATAAAATAAAGGGGTCTCAATGAAAAGTTTTATTGCTCTCTCGAAATTAAGTACTGAAGTAGAATGCATCTTTGTGTGAATTAGGGTAAATCACTACTACAAAAATATGACTTAGCGACGGATAAATTCTGTAGCTAAACAGAAAAATTTATTGCTAATCCTATTTAGCGACGGATTAATGATAGATTATCAAGAATTTAGCGACTGAGTTCGTAGCTAATTCCAGTTTTTAGGTAGTGAATTATCTCGAGCAATTGTAAAAAGAAGAAAAATTACAAATTGATGGATTTTGTAATGAAAATTAGTGACATACCTCACAAGATCCAAGTCCTTGAACATCTTCAGGTAATCTCATAGCAGCAAGATCACCATATGTACAATCTCTTCTAAAGGACAAAATTGGAGGAACCACAAATTGATGGAAATGAGTTCCTTTTGGTGCATAACTCTGCTCTCTTGGTGTTATCCATTTTCCAACTATCCATGTCTATAAATATTATAACCAAATAAACCAAAACTTTAATTTTAGATAAAAGGATGACAACAATCATAACATAATATTAACAATATTTCTCACTTTTTCTAATTTCAATGGAGTATAACTTTTATATACTGATAATATAAAATTTTCTTTACTCTATCTGATCACCTGATAGTTAAGTAAAGATATTCATAAAAGGTGGGATTAGTAACTTGGAGAATTAAAACAGGTTATCTCTCACAACAAGTTCAGATATACTCTCAGTCAGAGGCGGACCTTCCCTTAGGGTAGGAGGGTCACTGGCCCCAGGTAACTTTAGAGTAAACACACGCACACACACATGTGTGCGCGCGCGCGCGTGTGTATATGTAACTTAAATAACAGGTGTATATTTTGGTTGACACCCTAAGATTCAAAGCTTAAGCAACTGGATTGGTCAATTTGAGGGGCACAACTTGACTTTTAATGTAGTACTATTTTGGTTCGACTCCCACTCCAACATTTGCTTAAGCTTTTATTCGATAGTGATAATCCACAACTTTCAAATCCTAGGTCTGCCTCTGCTCTCGACGTGAATAAGGTAAATCCATTGCAATTGTATATTGTCTAATGGCTACAAATGTTGAAGCAACCTACATTTTCTGCTAAAAGGAATTTCATATGCTTTTATGATTTTCTTTTTTCTTTTTTGTGTTTTTACTAAGATTTTAAAATTATTTTTCAAATTCTGAACATTAATATTTGCAAACTGATAAATGAATATATACCTTGCAATTTCTGGCAGCTTCATACTTGGTCACCTGGACTAAGTACTTCTGGTATTCAGCAGGAGCTTCCTTTTGGATCTTTTGAAATCTTTCAGTTGATGATGTTAGCATCTGTAATTTTGCAATTTCTGTTAGCTACGAGCGATATTTAAATCAACATGTTATCAAGAGTAAGCCAACCCATTGAAATATAAAAACAACTCGATGCACAAAACATCTAGCATTCACATAAGATTTGGAGAAGGACCGTGTTTCTAGGGTATGATATAGACAACCTTTTATCTTCCAAAAAAAGTTTAAATCCCTACAATTATTATATTGGCAGCTCTGCATTTTTCAAGTACAATTAACACACAAAATTTAACATGGACTTGTCTCACAAAGTACAAATTTGGACATTGGACAATATATATAATCAATCAGACCCCTACAAGACCAAAATTTCAAGGGTGGGACATTGAACAAATGGACCAAATTTTTCTTTGGTAGAAAGTAAATATGTGACCACAACACAAAACTTTTTACTGTGTAGGGGTCCTTCCTTTGGACAATGTGAGTAATTGGAAAATGACAATTTTGTCCTACAGTTATAGAATCTTGTGAACCAGATATACTATTGAAGAATCTTCTGTGAACTTTTCTTCTATTACAAAATTTTTATTCATCCGTATAACTAGAGGTCTCAGGTACGAGTCCTGGATATGAAGTCTCATTTATTAGAAAGCGTTTTATCTTCAATACGGAACTTTCCGGCTCAAATCCAGATTTAGTCAGACCCCAATATGAGGACTAGACACCGAATAAAAAACCAAAAAAATAAATTTCTACTCAGTTTGAAAAGAAAAGAAGTCTCAAGCCGATTTACACAACCTAACCATTCCCACATGATCTTTAATTTCTCAATTAATTTTTCCCACCATCCAAGAAATACAAATGTCAGCTAGACATGGACATTAAATGCAATAATTAATTAATTAAAACTCTTATGAAAAACAAAAAAATTAACCTAAATAACCCTCCACCTAATCACTTAAACTAAAAATTGCCGAAGGATGTATAATATATAGTCAAACCTCTCTGTAACAACCTCGTTTGTTCCGATATTTTTTTGCTGTTATAGTGAAATGTTGTTATAGATGACAGATATTATAACATATCATAAAAATTGGTTCCGACAAAAGTTTGACTTTTATAGTAAATGACTGTTATATAGAGATGATGTTATAGAGAAATCTGACTGTATGTATAACTCATGTATAATATGTGTATAATCATTTATGATCATGGTAAAATCTATGTATACCGACAAGAAAAAGTAAACAGTGAGTCGAGTCGGCTATTTGTGTAAAGAGAAGAATAGAGTGTATGATACTTACAAGAACACGAACTTGTCTTCTACAAAGGTAAAGAGCAATGACTCTTCCAAGTTTAGAGGTGGCTCCAGATAAGAAAGCCTCAGTTACATCCTCTGGAATTTCTTTAAGTATAACAGCTGCTGTTAATGTATTTCCATGAACAACTCTTACTTTAAGGTTAGGATGTTTGTTTACAAATAATGTCCCTCCTCCATTTAGTGCCTCATTCTGCAGAAAAAAAAAAAGAGTTTATGTTTTGTGTACTATTTATATAAAAATATTTACACAATCAATTTATTTATAAGACAATCACATATATTAATATGTACCGCCACCACCAAAGGATGTGGTGCACTGGATGAGACTGCTCTTGCCTTAATTAGAGGTCTTGGGTTCAAGCCATGCGCATAGAAAAATCTTTGGTAGGGAGCGCATCCCCCCGAATAGGGCCTTATGTGGCGCGAATCCGAATATAGTCGGGTTCCAATGCGGATACCGGACACAGGGTGGAAAACCAAAAAAAAAAATTAATATGTACTGCCGAGATTCTATTAAAAGGGGAATGCTCTCTACTAGAATTTTCTATGAGAAAAAGTTAAAAGTTAGTCCTCTTAGGAGCGGAGCTAATGTATAAGTTACGGGTTCGGTCGAATCTAATAACTTAGGTTCAAACACTGTATTTGTCTTAAGAATTAATTAAATATTTATAAATTATTAATTTAGAACCCAGTAACTTAAAATGATTAAAATTTCGAACCCATAAATTTTAAGTTCTGACTTCGCTTCGGAGCCCTTCTATCTTTTTAACATTAGAGCAAGGATAATATGGATCCAGAGGCGGATCTATTCTTAGGGTAGGGGGGTCGACGACCCTTGGTAATCACGGGAAAAAAAATATTTATATATGTGTATATATCTTAAATAACACTTATATGTTTTGATTCGCACCATAAGATTCAAAGCTCCGATAGCTCCACTGGTTGATTTAGGGAGGTGCAACTCGAGTTTTAGTTTTCTGCCCGAGTTAGATTTCTACTTTAGTATTTCTTAAATTTTTATTCGATAGTGATGCCCTCGCTACTTTTAAATGCTGGGTTCGCCTTTGCGTGGACCCTACTTGAAGTGTATGTCATTTTCATCATAAATGATTAATCAATGATCAATTGATCACAGCTCTGACATATTGTCAAGGCAGTTTCCTTTGACAGCAAATAATAGTACTACTACGTTCACAAACTTTATTGTAGCATTAATGAAGGTCGACTTGCGTAGCAAAATTTTATAAGTTTCAGCCAACTACCATGTCTGCCACATGCAAATATAAAAAAAACTTATACGTTAAATGCTACACTTTTATTTCATGGATTGTAGTATATCGGCTAGGGTGGAGCTAGTGTGTAGGTTACGTGTTCGGACGAATTCAATATCTTTAGTTTAAAGCTACCTAATTGCAGAATTTTTACGTTACCTTTAGATTTTTGACGTTATTTTTAAATTTATTTCAAAATTTTAACCATAGATATACGATATTAGTAAATAAAATATGCGAACAAATCAAGGGGGTTGGATATTTTCTAATTCAAAAGTTTTTTCTTATGAATCTATTTGTGTGAGCTTATTCATATTGTCGATCTCCAAACTCAAATAAATTGGAGGGGGGACGAGGAGAAAGTTTACGGTATGTTAACAACAAGCATAAAATTAATTTATGATAAATTCTCAGACAATATAATAGAATATAAATATTTTTATATAGAGAGAAGAAGGGGGGGGGGGGGGGGGGAAGTACCTTTGTTCAATGCAGCAAGGCTAATAACTTTGACTCCCAATCTATCAGCTCTAAGGATTGCTTGCTCTATTTGATTATTAATCCCTTCAGCTGCGAATGGCAAGAAATACTGCCACACCAAAATTCACCAAAAAAAAGATTATGAACAATGTGAAGAATTAAACAACACCTCAAAGTAATAACTAAAAAGGGCAGCCCGGAACACGAAACATATCGCGTTTTTATAGGGTCCGTGAAAGGGTCGCACCCCAAGAGGGTGTTATGTAAATAGCCTACCCTGATGCAAACATTAATGGCTGATTACACGGCTCGAACCCGTGACCTATAAGTCACAAAGAGACAACTTTACTGTTGCTCTAAGCTCCCGTTTAAAGTAACAAATGAAAGTGAAAAAGATAGAGGTATATAAGAGCACATTGCGTGATATTAGGTTAAACACACGTCACGTGTTCGAACTCGGCCGCCATAAAAGCTTGGTAATTTGAGTAGAGAAGGATAGAAAAGTAGGTCATTATCGGTCTGAGTTTCAAACCGTACGCAGCTGATTCTCTAGATTTCTCAATTACTAAAAGAATAGAGGGGAAAAAAAAAAGGCAGCCCGGTACACTAAGCTCCCGCTATGTGCAGGGTCCAGAGAAGGGCCGGGCCACAAGGGTCTATTGCATGCAACATTACCCTACATTTCTGCAAGAGGTTGTTTCTACCGCTCGAACCCGTACTGATCTCATGACCACATGATAAGCAACTTTACCAATAACGTCAACGGATAAAAAAGAATATGTACAAACCTGAAACCCAAAGCGAGGAACCACCCAAGTTTGATGCAATCGACCCCTTAAGTTGTAGAAAGTGTTCAAAAAGACCTTGGAATATGCCCACATAACCAACATAACTACAAAAGCAATGGGCAATAAAGGAAGCAAGAAGAGCCTTGTACTGAATGGTTTTGACCCAAATGATCTGAATAGGAATGGAACGTGCATTGCTGATGTCAAATCCACTACATGTGCCAAAAATACAAAATCTGGTACCCTCCCATTTTTGCCTGCATTTTTGAAATAGTAGCATTTTTAGTAGCCATTTGGACAGTTGAAATTGAAGAAGAATTAATTCCGATAGTCTTTTATTCAACCGCTTAAACGAAAAATAGCCGACGTATAATATGGGGTCTCCCCCTCTAGTGAGGTCAGAAAACATTATGTTATAGTTTCGATTTCGATAGATTAATAACATGTGATTATTGCCCTGCTAGTATCGGAAGTGATAACATAAGTGAGAATTTTGTCACTAGTAAGGCTAGGGGATCGAATCTTAACTAGCTGACATATTATAATATCAACAGCCTTCCGAACTAGCCGATAATAAAATCAAAAGAAAGAAAATTGATTGATAAAGCTAAAATACTATTGATGTACTTCATGCAACTCGTTGTCACTCGAATCTTTTTCAGTTAGAAGGTTGGATAGATAATATATGTACAATTCATGTATAATATGTATAAAATCGTGTATAATCAATGAATAACCTATGTATACTAGCTAAAAAATTAAACGGTAAATCAAACTGGCTATTTGTGTAAACATCCCAATATGAAAATAGTATTTGTGCACAAACGGGTAGATGACAATTATCTTCACCATATGATAAAGTACTTTCTAATGTTAATTTTCTCACTAGTACAACACATAAAGATAGATTCAAGATTTTGAGTCAACAGACATATTTGTACTATTGCAGGAATATTTTTGTTGACACTCAATATTTGCACTAAATCGAGTAATTAAACCTTAAGAGTCGCATATATTAAAGTGATAATGCATATTAATAACTCGTATATAATGATAAAAAATTTATTCGAATAACACATGTTACATATTTATTTATTTGATACGACTAGTCGTATACGTGTAAGTTCTTTGTTATACTTCACCTACTACTCCCTCCGGTCCAAAACTGCTATCTCTTCACATAAAAACTGCTAACACATACTCCAACACTATTTACTCCAAGGGCAATGTAGGAAAAAAAATAATTAATTCATTCTTAAAATCTGAAAAAATTACTTATTTTGAACCACAAAAAAAAGGCAAAAAATCACTTATTTTGGACTGGAGGGAGTACTTCTTTATGACAATTACAAACTTAGTATAAATGTATACATTTAACATTAAACTTTCTTTTTCTCTAGTGAATAGGCTGTCTCATTAATTGTCCTTGGGCTACTGTGTTTCCTTTCTTGTATGTTGTCCTTGTCTTGGTTACTATAGTTTGAAATTTTATATGAAAACCCTAACATGTTAGTTTCTAAGAATAGAAATAACCTTTTCTAATTCCGTACAATACTTTCTATAATCTATATTAATTAATTTAAGATTGAGTACTTTTGCACCAATAAATTTAAGTTCTCGAGAAAAGTCAATATATTTACATATAATCTTGAAAACAAAGTAAGTTAAACTCAATAAACTTGCTACAGTTAGACCTCTCTATAACAATATTCCTACATAACAACACTTCACTATGAAAGCCAAGATTTTTCGGAACCAACTTTCATGTTATGTTATAATATATGTTCTCTATAATAGCACTTCGTTATAACAACCAAAAATATTCGAAATAAACGAGGTTGTTATATAGAGGTTTGACTGTACTTAGAATCCTTATTGATAATCTAAATACTATGGTCGATTGCTTGCTACAACATGTTAAACTACACGTACTGTGTAAAAATTCTTTATATTGTCAGTATATATCAATAGCAGCCCGATGCACAAGGCATTCCGACCGCACCTCAAGGAATGTGACGTAGACAGCCTATCCTAATTATATTATCAATATATAAAAGTTAAATCGAATATCATTGAGCTATGTTAAGATAAGTATTTACCTGATTCAACACTAAATTTTGTGTGCATTTCCCAAGATTTTGGGTTAAGGGTATTTCCTAAAGCATCAAAAAGTGGCATAAAGAGGCAATAATTGGTCCCCATTTCTGTGTGGTGTAGGCTGTGATACCTGTCAATATTTATGGCCAAAAAAATGAGGAAAGAATGACAATAAATGAGTTATTAAAAAAAAATAGAAAAATAAATCTTGTATAGGTGAGCAAAAAGGAAAACTATTTTTTCCTTATAAAAATATAATTTAATACAATGGCATTAAATTTCTTAGTTGTCTATGACAGAGGGAGGCACCAACTTATCCTTTAAAGTATAATAATTGTTGTAAATAGACTTTTTCATATAGAGTGCATTTATTGCTTATTAATATGCCCAAATTTTTTGCTGAAAACATTAAAGCATTCTCAAGGAATGGCCATCTTTAAAGTTTTTGTGTAGCTTTACTATGTAATACTAATATTAATGATAATAGTATTATTTGTCTAAAATACATTTTATTTCTTTTTTAAATATTTCACTTAATTAACATTTAATTAATTAAAGTAATAAGAATAATAAATTTAAGAAAAGTTCTTTTTTCTTTACAACATCAAATACTTTGAGACAAATTCAATTTGTCAAAACAATTACTAATATTTTGGATAGAAAAATAATGATTTTTGTGATAGACAGAGTTTGACAGTATATACTACACACTGAAACTTAGGCCCCGTTTGTCCATAAAAAATTTCAAAAATATGTCTGTTCATGAAATTTTATAAATTTTTATAACAAAATTCAAAAATGACTAACTAAAAGGCTTATATATTGATACAAAATATTGACAATAATTTATTTATTAGTTGGAAAAGGACGTGTAAAAAACAAACATGACAAGTAAAACGGAACGGAAGAAATAAGTGATCACTTACGTTGGAGTGTATAGGAGATATTTAAGAAGAGGAAAGGCTTGAAATAGCTGATGAGGAATAATCTCAAAATTGCTATGTCCCAAACATCTTAAGCAATCAAAGATTAATATATAACCATATATCATAGTTATTGATCCACATCCCATGAAACAAGTTCCTAAAATTGGAATTCCCATAACTGCAGCTAATATTATATGCTCCAAAAGTGTAGCATGTCCAGCTGAATTTCCACAAAAACACAAGGAGAAAAGTTTAGAACATCACAAATATTATACATATAAAAAGTTTGAATACAACTTATATTCACTGACAGTGTAAAGATATAAAAGGGGCAGTTCGGTGCAAAAAATATTCTATATTCATGTAGGGTCTAGGCGCACTCCTAGGGGTGTGATGTAGACAGCCTACCCTAATGCAAGTATTAATGATTGACTCCGCACCCCTAGGGTTGTGATGTAGACAGCCTACCCTAATGCAAGTATTAATGGTTGATTCCGCTCTCCTAGGGGTGTGAAGTAGACAACCTACCCTAATGCAAGTATTAATGGTTGATTCCACGTCTCGAACTCGTGACTACACTCTTAGTATTATTTAGCTTGTTGTATCGGACTGTTGTCTCGCTTATTTTTCAAGCTGCTAGATGTATTTTAAAGGCCAGCCCGGGGTACTAAGCTCCCGCTATGCGCGGGGTCAGGGGAAGGGCCGGACCACAAGGGTCTATCGTACGCAGCCTTACCCTACATTTATGCAAGAGGCTGTTTCCACGACTCGAACCCGTGACCTCCTGATCACATGGCAGCAACTTTACTACGTAGTTAATATGAGGAATTACCTGTAGCTATCTCCTAAGTAATTTAATAATATAAAATATTCGTTTAGACTATTAGTTCAAAGTGATTGTTTACGCTATCAAATCACCTAAAAGGTCACTACAAGTAACAACACATAATATTTGAGATTAGTAACCTGTAAAAAGGCATGTGATGACCTACTACACATGTTAAAACATATTAATAGTGTAAAAGATATTCACAATTATTTAATATAAAAGAAATTCACATATAAATGAAGAGATTACCTGTAAAGGGTTGGAGTACAGGTGATGAGTGATGAAGTGAATGATAATGGTTGAATAGATAACTTCCATGAAATCTTTTATGCAAGAAATAATAAAGGGGTTCTGAAATTGCTATATGGAGAATTGCAACAGCCAAAAATCCTTTGAAGTCCCACAAAGGAAGATTGATTAGGTCTTTAAGCATGTAGAAAACTAATGAACCCATTATACCATGAAGCAATATGAAATTATCCCTGAAAAAATAACAAAATTGTAATTAGTTCCAAATTTTGGGAATAGAAAATATGCTTTAATAGTATAATCACTGTCCTTAAGGAATTTATATCACCAATATATTGTTGATTAGGGCGTATAGCATAATTTCTTCGGGATTTACAAAGTCAAACGACATTTAATTTCAAGAACTAAAAAAGAAGGCAGCCCGTGCACGAAACATTTCGCGTTCATATAGGGTCCGGGGAAGGGCAACAACCCAAGAAAGTGGCATCAGTGGCTGATTTCACTACTCAGACCGTGACCTACAAGTCACACGGATAACTTTATTGGTGCTCCAAAGCTCCTGCTTCAAGAATAAAGGGTAGCCCGGCGCACGAAGCACCCGCGTTTCACAGGGTTCGGGAAAGGGCCCCACTCCAAGGCGGTTTGATGTAGGCAGCCTACCCTGATGCAAGCATCAGAAGCTGATTCCACGAATCAAACCTGTGACCTACATGTCACATGGAGAACTTTACCGTTGCTTTAAGGCTGCCTTTCAAGAATACAAATAAATTAAAAAAAGATTCAAAATTACCAGTCCCACTCATTGTCAATTTGCTTAAAACCAACACCATCCTTGTTTATTCGTCTATTTCGAGTTAAGAACAACATGCTACTGAAAGAATTCCAGGTATGATGCATGCTGCATCTAAGTAAACATATAATGAGAACATGTAGACACCATGTTTCCTTGATATTGTCTTCTTGATATCTTGAGTATAACCATTTTGCAAGCAAAGGTCCATATAGTAAATACTGTTCCAAAAATAACAAGAAAAAAAAATAGTAAGTAAACATTATTCCCCCATAAAAAAAAAACATAATATTGTTACTTTTCCACGCTGTGTCTCAACATTACTAGAAACACGTGTTTTTCCGACGGACGATTGTGTCAAAGAAAAAGGCAGTCCGATGCATTAAGTATCCCCGTATCCATGCAGGTTTTGGGGAAGGACCGCACCGTACCCCAAGGGTATCGTGTAGGCAGCCAACCCTAATACAAATATTAGTGGCTGAAATCCCCAACGAAAGGTCGTTTTTCGACGAGCACATTTTTGACGGCTATGTTGTGCCGACTCTAAAAAAATATTGTCGCTCCTGTGTCGGATCCTCCAAAAATCTGTTCCCTCAAACTATGTTGCTCGGACTCTACAAAAATACCGCCGAGTGTGTACTCGACGGTATTTTTGTAGAGTCCGAGCAACATAGTTTGACGGAACAGCCGACACGCGCTCGACGATATTTTTGTAGAATCCGAGCAACATAGTTTGACGGAACAGAAGTCCGTCGGAAAAATGCGTGTTTTTAGTAGTGAAAGAGCAGCAAAAAAAGAAGATAAATAGAAGTTTTGGAATATTAAGTACCTTGAAACTTCCCAAGTTGTTCCATGGCCAAGTTGACAATGGAGCTTCCATGTTTAAACAAGAAAAAGTACTCAAAATCTTCTTCTTCTTATATTTGTTTTCTGATTAGAGTTTTGCTCTTGAGAGCAAATAGAAGATAAGAACAGATCCCAAGATTTATTTTTTCTTTTTAAAAAAAAAAACTGAGGGAAAGAATGGGAGGATGATTTTGTTGTGTTGATAGTTGAGATTTGCTCTGTGGTTCTGAGTTCGTTTTGTTTCTCAAGAAAGTAAATTAAAGGTACTATGATAACATGGGCTGTTTTGACATATATATAGATAAAACTAGAAAGAAAAGAATAAATATTTATGTTAATTCTACAGCTACTTATCCTTAAAGGTTGTGAGTAGTAAGTACTCATATATCCTTAGTTAAAGAAGAGGTGGACCTATCCTTGGGTAAGACGTTACCGACTCTCAGTAACATCGGAAAAAATGTATGTATATATGTGTATACATCTTAAATAACAAGTAAGCAGCTGCATTAGTTGATTTGGTGGACACAACTTGAACTTTAGTGTGCCATGTGGGTTCGATTCTGATTCTAGCATTTGCTCAAAAAAATTTCGACAGTAGTATTCCTGCCACTTTCAAATCCTAAGTCCGCCTCTAATCAGAGATCGCAGATTCAAGCCTGGGTATGGAGTCGTCTTTGATTGAAATTAAAACACTTGGCGCGAATCCGAACTAAGTGGGTTCTAAAGCGGATATCGAACACCAGATGAAAAAACAAAATAATTTCTACAACTACTTAGAGAAGATTGTTTTTATTTTAAATGCACACAGTTAGAGTCAAATTTGTTCCATTGAAATAGGAGCAAGTAGCACAGCTGTAGGGATGGGGAGAATTTAATGTGGCAAAAATGTGTATTGTATTGAGTGGTCATTAGAGGTTGGAATTGTAGGGTAGCAATATGGGCAAGCATACTGGGGACTGGTCTTTACACTTTCTCACCTTTGCCTTGTGGGTCTTCTTCTTTTTTTCTTTTTTTTTTTTTTTTTTTTAAATTATGGTGTCCGAATTTTCGCGTGTATTGATTGCTCGCCAAATGCTTATTATCTCCCATCAAACTAACTTCCACACCTCGAGTATTATTCCAGCGAATACCTGCTACAGTACATAGCTTGCGCGCATTTCAACTACTTCGCTAGGTACTAGTATCTTTAGCAATACAGGTGTCCGGACAAGCTATTCCACTAAGTGCTTATTATTTCTATCGGTACATGTGTTCGAACAAGCTTGTACACACTTTTTCACTTTTGACTTGTGGGTCTTATTTTTATTTTTTTTTTATTTTTTTTATAATTATGATATCTGAACCAACTTCCGCGTGTATTAATTGCTCGCCAAATACTACTTTTCTCCCTTCATTACAGATAATCAGACTAGCTTCCACACCTTGAGTATTATTCCAGCAAATACCTGCTACAGTACATAGTTTACGCGCATTTCAACTATTTCGCTAGGTACTAGTACCCCTGCTAGTATAGGGGTCGGGACCAACTATTCCACTAGGTACTTATTACCTATGCTTGTACAAATGTCCGAACTAGCTTGTGTACTTAGATTATTACACCGGATACCTGCTACCTTCTACCATTACCATATATAATTTTGCCAATCAAAGCATAAAAAATAGAAAGTAATCACCCGCTAATATCTTTTGTCTTTATTGTAATTTGAACTCTACGCGCACTTTATTGTCCATTAGTCCAACACTTAATTGACCATCAGCAGTACAGGTGTCCAGGCAAGCTATTCCATTAAGTACTTATTATCTCTGTCAGTACATGTGTTTGAAACAACTTGTGCACTTCGACTATTCCACAGATATCTGCTACTTCCCACCACTACGATATAGTTTAACTTTGTCAATCGAGGCATAGGAAATAGAAAGAAATCACCTACTAGTATCTTTTGTCTCTATTATAATTTGTACTTTTCGCTCACTTTATTAACCGTTAGGCAACACTTTTAAATACGTGTGGGCCTTAATTAAACAACACTATATGCAATAACCTGTCAAGTTGTTTTCTCCTCATTTTTATTGTTGATTCAGTCGGTTCAAAAATTTGCTGCTCCATGTTGAATATTGTTGGATCTTTAATTTGATTCATAAATGCATACATAAACATTACAAGGGTTGGCTAGTGTGATGAATGGTCAATATATGGATCTGTACAATAGACTAAGTTGTAGTACAATGTTCACATGTTGGCAGAGAGGGTCCAGAATGGTAAAAAATTATCTGCACCTAATATTTACAGTACACAAATAAACATATAATATGTAGTTGTTAGTAGGATATAATCATTTAATCATGATTTGCAATTTTATCTATCTTTTTAATCTGATACCTTTGCAGAGTCATATTTTAAGGTTCAAAATATAAAGAAGTAAACAGACAAAAAATTAAAGGTAATTCAACGTCTACTATATATACATGAAAAATAATTTTGACCTAATGTATATAATGTAATTTTTTGGTAAAGCGGGTTTGGATGAATCTCATCCGTCTCTAGCTCCGCTCGGGCCTGCTGGTAGAATCTCATCCGTCTCTAGCTCCGCCAGGGCTTGCTGGTAGCTTTATACAAAAAGAGGGAAGAAATTAAAAAATAGTCAGATTTTGAAGTGGTAACTGAAAAATAGTCATATTTTTAAAAGTAATCGAAATTCAGCCACTTTTCATGTAAAATATAAATCTGAACAAAAATAACTTTTCAAAATCCAAAAATATTCCAACATAATATGCTGGAGTTCGAATTTTTACATGTGAATTTCCAGCATAACATGCTGGAATTCCATAATATGCTGGAGTTCCAACATAATATGCTGGAAGTCCATACACAGGTGCTCCGATCTCCAGTATATTATGCTGGAACTTTCCCTGTGCCAGAGTTCCAACATAATATGCTGGAAGTTCATAAACAGGTACTCCAATCTCCAGTATATTATGCTGGAACTTTCCGTGTTGCAGCAAAATAGTGACTATTTTTTAATGACTTTGCAAACGTTGACTATTTCTCAATTACCAATCCGAAAACTGGCTAGCCCGTGCTATTTTGACCAAAAAGAGGTCGTAGCACCAGAATATTTGCTACTCTAAATTATTGTATGCTTATTTAATTGGAACTTTTCACAGTCAAAATCAAGTGGTGCTTCTTGTGATAACTTTTCACATTCAATTTAGGGTTTGTACATAATTTAGTAATTATTTCTACTTGTAGAAGATTTGCTAAAAAACTGTAATCACATAAGGCTGCATTCTGCCTGTTCATTTTAAGAAAGACTACAAGGACAAGACATTATTGCATGAAATCCAATGGATAATTAAATTTCATCTGATTAATGGCTTAATTTTTTATTATCAGCTGCACAAATTTAATCTTCATTCTGTATTTCTATGACAACAAAATTCTTATGGATAAGGAAGCTTTCAAGATATCTGTCATCACGGGCGGATCTAGAGTGCCAAAAAACAGGTTCGGTAGCTAGTAGCTTTAGTTCAAACATCGTATTTATCTTAAAAAATTCACGTAATATGTACAAATGATCAATTTAGAATCCAGTAACTTAAAAAAATTAGAATTTTGAACCCATAAGCTTCAAATTCTAGCTCCGTCTGCCTATCATTCTTATGTTTAACGAAGTTTTTGGATCTTTATAGTGTTTTGATAAAGACTTCTATATACATGAAAGATGTTCCAAAGACTAGAAAATCTTAGTGATGCAGTTAGTTGGTTATCCGAACGTTCACCTTATTGATGAGGATTTAATTCTTCATCTTGTAATTTCCTCCCCTATTTTCCGTGCCCGCTATATATATATATATATTATAAAAATTTAAAAAAAATAAAGAAAGATGTTCCAAAGACAATGATTGAACTAGAATAATGTTTTATCCTTACTTTGCTAGTTACGATATACCCTTTTATTTTTCTCAATGCAATTTATCTTTTGTTCCCTCTATCTCTGTCTGTTTGTCGATTGTCAAGTATTTATATTCCTATTAATATATTCCCACTGATTCTGAATAGGACAAACAAATTGAGACAGAGAAAATAATTGAAGTGTCTTATTAGTTCAGTTTTAGTTAGAAATTAAAAGACTCAAAATTAATTTAAACCTCTTTCTCAAGTAGTTAGCTATCTATTTCCTGGACAGGTGTTTTTTTTGTGTCAACGCAGAAGACGGAAGACGAAGTCAGGATTTAAAGGTAGTAAATTTTAAATTTTCCATCGAAACCATAGGTAGGCAACGGATGTATGACATGTCCCAAAGGGAAGAATAAGTTATTCATTCACATATAGATAATTAAAGTTTGTTAATTATATTGGCCGAAATTCTTGAAGATTATCCCCTTCACAAAATCCAATAAAAGGATTAAAATAATAATAATAATAATAATAATAATAATAATAATAATAATAATAATAAAAACTAGCTATGAAATTCATCGTTGATTTATCACTAAATAACCTGTTACTAATAAAAAAAATGATATTCTTGTAACTAAGTAGAATTAATAATGGATTTTTTATTTTTATTTTTAATGACAGAATTTATTTGCTGCTAATTCCTATTTTACTTGTAGTGATGTAGGAATGCAATATCTAGTGGAGTAATTTTTTTTTAACCGCACTGCACTAATAATTTTTATTTATTTATTTCGAAGGGATTCAAAAATTTATATATATACGAAATCAATTTGCTTTACCCAATTTATGATGTAACTTTCGGATGAATGAAATTCTATTGATTCTCCTTGCTTATATGTGGTTCCGCTACTGTTGTCCGACTATCAGGGTCGGATTTAGGGGGACGGAATGGTGTTCACCAGAACCCTCTTCGCCAAAAAATTACATCGTACATATAAGATAAAATCTATTTTTTACCTTTATATATTATGTTTTGAATTCCCCTGACAGAGTTCAAAAGCATATTTTATTGGTCAAGGAGGTTCAAAACATTTGTAAGGTCATTGGTTCTATTCTCATTAGCTACAATCTTTTTAATTCTTTTTTTTTTGAACCCCTCCTTAGCGGTAATCCTGCCTCCACCACTATCGTCAAAGAAATTTTTATTTATTTTCTTTAAAAATTCTATTATAATTTTTGTTCACCGTCCTAATTAATAACCCTAATTTGGTTATAAAGCTACTACTATGGTCGACTTTGGGACCGTTTCTTAATTAAGATTGTTAGGGGGAAGGTGTACAGACCATGATTTTTGGACAGAGTTAGTTGGCAGGGCTAAGTTGCATTTATTGCAAACTTTGAGGGGTCAAATTCTGATAAAGCAACATAACATTTTTTGGGCCCTCTTTGTTTATTTAGTACTATAACTTTTGAGACTTTAGAGAGGGCCCAACATACCGTTGCCGTTTCAATGTAAAAACAAAACAGCGATTTATATTGAAAATAGATGGTCTTAATTTTTTAACCTCCAATAATCTCATGCAAACTTTTAAGGTTAAAAATTAGGGGTTGTTTGGTAAGGTATATAAAAAGTGCTGAATAAGATGTATTACTAATGTAGGGATTAGTAATGTATGTGTTAGTTATGCAGAGATTATTTCTTATCCACTGTTTGATATGGTGTATTAAAAATTAAAATACTTTGCATAATTTTTAATAAAATTAGTTGCTTACGGAAACCACTAAACAAAGAGCTTAGTGTTTAATTTTATTGTTAAAACACAATAAAATAAGTCTTATAAAATATAATAAGCTCAAACTTGCATGAAATAAAACTAATGTCGACTTATCTTCAACAACTGATAAGTCGACCCAAGTAAATTGAACCATAGTTCTAATTGATGAGACGAGGGCCGGTGTTAACGTGAGATTGGAGGTTTGGAGACAGACCCTCGAGTCTAAGGGTTTCAAATTGAGCAGGTCTAAGACAGAGTACCTGGAGTGCAAGTTTAGCGCTGAGAAGCCTTGATGCGCCGGTAAGGAGGTGTGAGCGGTTGGCCGTGGTGGGTACGAGAAGAGGTAGAGGGAGGCCTAAGAAGTATTGGGGAGAGGTGATCAGGCAGGACATGGTACGAATGCGGATTTCCGAGGACATGGCCCTTGATAGGAA
>NC_031999.1:53932640-53969185 GCF_001879085.1 Nicotiana attenuata | reverse complement strand
CTAGTAGCTTTAGTTCAAACATCGTATTTTANCTTTAAAAAATTCACGTAATATGTACTAAATGATCAATTTAGAATACCAGTAACTTAAAAAAAATTGAAATTTTGAACCCATAAGCTTCAAATTCTAGCTCCGTCTGCCTATCATTCTTATGTTTAACGAAGTTTTTGGATCTTTATAGTGTTTTGATAAAGACTTCTATATACATGAAAGATGTTCCAAAGACGAGAAAATCTTAGTAATAGAGTTAGTTGGCTATCTGAATTTTATTTTATTATCAATTTAGAATCCAGTAATTGAAAAAATTAGAATCCATAATCCATAAGCTTCAAATTCTGGCTCCGCCTCTATCTGTCATTTCTTTTATATAACGAACTTTTTGGATATTTATAGTATTTTGATATAAGACTTCTACATACATGAAAGATGTTCCAAAGACTAGAAAATCTTAGTGATGCAGTTAGTTGGTTATCCGAACGTTCACCTTATTGATGAGGATTTAATTCTTCATCTTGTAATTTCCTCCCCTATTTTCCGTGCCGCTATATATATATATATATTATAAAAATTTAAAAAAAAATAAAGAAAGATGTTCCAAAGACAATGATTGAACTAGAATAATGTTTTATCCTTACTTTGCTAGTTACGATATACCCTTTTATTTTTCTCAATGCAATTTATCTTTTGTTCCCTCTATCTCTGTCTGTTTGTCGATNGATTTCCGAGGACATGGCCCTTGATAGGAAGGTTTGGAGGTCAAGCATTAGGGTTGTAGGTTAGGGGGTAGTATAACTTTTCTTACTTCTTTCCTGGGGTGAGGCGGGGTTGGATTAGGATTGGCCTTAGATGACTTGCAGTTTATGTTGAATACACACTATACTTGCTGTTTATCTGAGCCCCGGGCCTGGTTACTGTTATTGCATGTCATCCATCTTTTGATTGTTATGCTTCTGTTACTATTACGATTTCTACTGGAGTTACTAATGAATTGTCTTTTCTTGTTTTTCTTATTTCCATCTTTCTGAGCTGAGGGTCTATCGGAAACAGCCTCTCTGCCCTATCGGGGTAGGGGTAAGGTCTGCGTACACATTACCCTCCCCAGACCCCACTTGGTGGGATTTTACTGGGTAGTTGTTGTTGTTGTTGTTGTTGTTGTTGTAATACAAAATGAAAATATAAGCAACTAAGTATGACACTGTAGATGCGGACCTGTGTGTTACAGTGAGGGGTATGACTGTCCAACGGGATTGGTCAGCTCGGCCCATCCTAATCCCGCCCCGTTCTGTCTCAGCCCACTAAATGTTAAACGGGACTGAGCCTATATTAAACGGGACATGGGATGGGACGGATTTCCCATTTTCTCCTAGTGGAACGGCCCGCTAAGGTCCCGTCCCATCCCGCCAGCCCTCGTGAATTATTTTTTCCATAAAAGAGCCGTTGGATTAATTCAGAAAGAAGAAATTTTGATTTTGAAAAATTAACCACTAGGGAAGAAGAAGAAGAAGAATACAATAAGATACTTTGCACTGGGAGCGATGACTGCATGGAACTCATGGAACATCAAGCAACATTGCCAATTCCAGAACAATGTCCCATTGAAATTATAGACCAGTTACAACGAAGCTAAATAGGAGCTTACAAATATTAGTATGATAATTTATAATTAGCTACTAAGAGGCCTAGTTCAAACAGAACCCTTCCTAGATGTAACGACCCGACCGGTCGTTCCGAGAGTTGCATCCTCGTTCCCTCATTTTCTGTTACTTTTATACTCTACAGCTATTATATGACTTACTGGTTGGTTGGTTCGGGTCAGGAGAAATTTTAGAGTGAATTGAGACACTTAGTCTCATAATTGAAAGCTTAAGTTGAAAAAGTTGACCGGATGTTGACTTATGTGTAAACGACCTCGGATTTGAATTTGACGATTCGTTAGCTGCATTGGGTGATTTTGGACTTAGGAGCGTATCCGAATTGTGGTTTGGAGATCTGTGGTGGAATGAGGCTTGAAATGGAGAAAAGTTGAGTTTTTGGGAAGTTTGACCGGGAGAGGACTTTTTGATATCGGGGTCGGGTTGGAATTCCAGAAGTTGGAGTAGCTGTGTGGTGTCATTTGTGACTTGTGTGAAAAATTTGAGCTTAATCGGACGTGATTTGATAGGTTTCGACGTCGTGTGTAGAATTTGTAAATTTCAAAGTTCATTAGGCTTTAATCCATGCGCGATTCGTATTTTTGATGTTGTTTGAGGTGGTTTGAGGATTTGACTAAGTTCGTATGATGTTTTAAGATGTGTTCGTATGTTTGGTTGAGGTCTCGGGGGACTCGGGTTGATTTCGGATGCCTAACGGATCAAGTTTTGAAGTTGATGATTGCTGAAGATTATCCACTACTTGTGTAATCGCACCTACGGAGTGGAAGCCGCAGGAGCGAGCCCGCAGAAGCGGGAAGAAAGCCGCAGAAGCAGCCGAGGAAGTGAGTCGGCAGATGGTCGCAGGTGCGATGCTTTTCCCACACCTGCGTGACCGCAGATGAGGAGAAGAACCGCAAAAGCGAATTTTGTCGTGTAGCTGGTCTCCGCAGAAGTGGAGATTTATCTCGCAGAAGCGAGTCCGCAGGAGCGGAAATTTGGACGCAGATGCGGAGTTAGCCGTAGAAGCGGGCTATAAGGCGCACCTGCGAGGTCGCAGAAGCGGCTAAGCTGCCGCAGGTGCGAAAGACCTGGGCAGAAACTATATAAGCGAGGGTTCCGAGATTTCTACTATTTCTAACATTTTGAGCTTGGATTTTGGAGGTTTTTGAGAGAATTTTCAAGGGGATTGTTGAGGTAAGTTCCTTGTGTTCGTTTTCTTGAATAGTTATGTTTTCTTACTGATTTTCCACCTAGTTGGTTTTTTGAGGTGAAATTTGGGGGTTTAAGGCTAGGGATTTGGAGAGTTAATTTTGGAAATTTGAATGGCCATTTGGTGTCGAATTTTGATGAAATTGGTATGACTAGACTCGTGAGTGAATGGACTTTCGGGTTTTATAACCTTTGTTGGATTTTGAGACATGGGCCCGGGGCCCGTCTTTTTCTAATTTCGGATGTTGGCTTGTAATTTCATATTTTTCTTGTGGAATTGATTCCTTTAGTCCGTATTGATTGTATTGTACTGTTTGTGGCTAGATTCGGGACATTTGAAGGTCGATTTGCGAGGCAAGGGCATATTGAAGTAGAGTTTTGTCTTGGCTTGAGGTAAGTAACAGTTCTAAATCTAATTCTGGGGTATGAAACCCCGGATTTTGTGTTAAGTGATTGGTTTGGAGGTGACGCATATGCTAGGTGCCAGGTGTGTGGGAGTGCACCGTAGGAATTGTGACTTGGTCCATTCCGTGAAACTATAAAATTGAATAAACTTGTTGTTAGCTATATGCTTTCCATGTGTTATAAAAATTTGACTGTAAATTATGTTAGAAACCATGTTTAAACTATATGTTGGTACTGTTGGGATCCACAGAGGTCGTGTTACATGTTAAAATTACCTGTTAAAAGCTATTTGTACTCAGTATCAATTTTTACTCGCATATCATATCTCAGTCTCTATTATTGGTTATACATCATATCATTGCTGTTGGGCTGATTTTTATGATTTCTGAGAGCCCGAGAGACCGGAGAGATTGATGACTGAGTGAGGACGATGGCCTGATTGTCAGGATATCTATGGGATCGGGCTGCACGCCGCAACATGTTTCATTGATTTATGCCATGATTGGCTTGATATAGCGCGCACTTAGGCTGAAGGAGCCCCTCTGGAGTCTGTACATACTCCCAGTAAGAGCAGGTACCTAGTGAGTGCGAGTGCTGAGTGCCGAGTACTGAGCGATTGTGAGGAATGAGTGACTGTAAGGTTGGAGTGATTGGAGGACTGAGTGATTGTTGCTCTGAGAGGCGGATTAAGATTTCATTGTTGTTACACATAGTTGCCGTATATTACTGATTTGAAAACTTCTGAAAGATATTTTATCCGGTTTTACTTGTACTTGGTATGTACAAACCGATTTTACTTAATTTGTCGGATGTGAAAACATGTCTACTTTCCTTGTTGAGACTACTGAAAATGAACTATAACCGTATAGCTCGTCACTATCTTTCGGATCTTTATTTAGTATTGTTACTTACTAAGTTGGATATACTCACGCTACACCCTGCACTTTGTGTGCAGATCCAGGAGTTTCTGGACGCGGAGGATGTTGATATTTCGGATAGCTGACCGTTGGATGTTTCGAGGTAGCTGCCTAGCGATCGCAGTCCTTATTTCTCCTTCCTCATCTTTTTCTTTCGTTGTATTTAGATACAGACTTTTATAGACGTTTCATTTCTAGACTGGTGATGTATAGATGCCCATGGGCTCAGTAACACCCTGATTTGGGAGCTATTTTTTGTACTTGTGTTTTGGGTTTTACCCCCGTTTATGGAAACTTCGCTTATTTAAAACTACTTGATTTATTTTCTATTAGTTGTTGGGAATATTTCGGAAATGTCGGCTTGCCCAGTACCATGGCGCCATCACCACAGGTTAGGATTTGGGCCGTGACAAGTTGGTATCAGAGCCTAGGTTACATATGTTTCAAGAGTCATGAATAGGATTAGTAGAGTCTTGTGGATCGGTACGGAGACGTCTGTACTTATCTTCGAGAGGCTGCCAAACCCTTAGGAAACTTCACATTCTTGAATTCTTGTCGTGCGAATCTGTTGATTCTGGTAACTAAACTTCTGTTATCAATTCTCTCACACATGATGAGGACAAGTACTACTCGACAGGATGGACAACCACTAGTACCACCAGTCAAGGTCGCGAGAGGCCGAGGTCGCGGTAGAGGCCGCGATAGGGGAAAAGGTGCAGCTCGTACACCAGCTAGGGCAACACCTGCAGATCCACCAGTTACCCCAGTTCAGGAGCAGGTTCCAGCTGTGGATGATCTAGTGGGGCCAGCTCAGGCACTAGCTATGCACATTTTGATCCCAGGCCTTCAGGAGGCCTTAACTCAGATTCTGATTGTGTGCACCAGTCTTGCTGAGGCGGTCTCTATTCCGACCACAGCAGCCACTTCTCAGGCCGGGAGAGGTACTCAGACTCCCGCTGTTCGCACACCAGAGCAGGTGATGCAGAGACTCCAGACACCGGGGGAACTACCGGCCTAGCCGGTTGTAGCTGCTCAGACCTATGTGGTTCCTGTTATGTCTGATGATGAGCATCAGAGATTGGAAAGGTTTGGGAGACTCCAGCCTCCATCTTTCAGTGGTACAGAGTTAGAGGATGCCAGGGCTTCTTGGACAAGTGTCAGAGGATTCTCTGTACAGTAGGTATTCTGGAGACCAGTGGGGTCTCATTCACTATTTTTCAGTTCTTTGGGGCTGTATTCAATTGGTGGGAGGCTTATGAGAGGCGTAGGGTGGTCGGTGCAGCACCACTCACATGGAAGGAGTTCTTCATTCTCTTCTTTGAGAAGTTCGTGCCTCAGTCCCGCAGAGAAGAGCTGCACAGGCAGTTTGAGCAGCTTCGTTAGGATGACATGTTCGTGATGCAGTACGAGATGAGGTTTTCTGAGTTTGCCCGTCATGCATTTTGGATGGTTCCCATTGACAGGGAGAGGATTAGGAGGTTCATTTGATGGCCTCACATATCAGCTGTGGTAGCTTATGACTAGGGAGAGGGTGTCTGGTGCTACTTTTGATAAGGTTATAAATATTGCTCGGCAGATAGAGATGGTCCGCAGCCAGGAGCAGGTTGAGAGGGAGGCCAAGAGGCCTCGTGGATCAGGTGGTTTTAGTGATGTTCCTTACCATGGCAGGGGTCGTCTTTATAAGCATACTCAGACGGCTTGTCTAGTTCACCATGGTGCATCATCTGGCCATAGTTCACACAGTTCTCAGTAGGGTCACTCATCTCTCACTTCCCTTCTAGCTCAGAGTTCTTCTCGTGCTCTATCGGTTAGGGCTCATGTGTGCCAGGTCCTTCTACTAGTTATCCCGGTGCTCGGTGCTTCCTTCAGTCCCCATCACTAGCACCAAGGAGTTACTTTAAGTGCGAGGAGTTTGGGCATGTGTGGAGGCAGTGTCCTTGTCGTCTGGGAGGCCCAGCGTAGCAGAAGAGCCAGGCTGCGACTTCTGCGCCAGTTTCTATATCTCCCGTTCAGCCAGCTCAAGGTGGGGCTTAGTCAGGTAGAGGTCTTCCTAGCAGGGAGGCCGATCAGGTGGCGGTCATGCCTGATTCTATGCTCTTCCCGCCAGCCAGATGCCATTGCTTCAGATGCCATGATCACATGTATTGTCTCAGTTTTCCACAAGGATGCCTTTGTATTATTTGACCCTGGTTCCACTTATTCGTATGTATTATCGTATTTTGCTCATTATCTAGATATGCCCCGTGAGTCTCTAGTTTTATCTGTTCATGTATCTACGCCGGTGGGAGACACTATTGTTGTGGATCATGTATATCGGTCGTGTGCAGTGACTATTGGGGGATTGGAGACTAGAGTTGATCTTTTGTTGCTTAGTATGGTTGATTTTGATGTGACCCTGAGTATGGACTGGTTGTCTCATGTCATGCTATTCTGGATTGTCACGCTAAGACCGTGACGTTGGCGATGCCAGGGTTGCCACGGATTGAGTTGCGAGTTCTCTAGTCTATGTTCCCAGTAGAGTGATTTCATACTTGAAGGCCCAGCGGATGGTTGGGAAGGATTGTTTATCTTATTTGGCTTTTGTGAGGGATGTTGGTGCTAATACACCTACTATTGATTCTGTCCCGGTGGTACAAGATTTTCTGGTTGTGTTTCCTGCAGACTTGCCGGGCATGCCACCCGACAGGGACATTTGGTATTGACTTGGTGCCCGGCACTCAGCCTATTTCTATTCCTTCGTACCGTATGTCACCAACTGAGTTTAAGGAGTTGAAGAAGCAGCTTCAGGAACTTCTTGATAAGGGGTTTATTAGGCCTAGTGTGTCACCTTGGGGTGCACCGGTTCTGCTTGTGAAGAAGAAGGATGGTACTATGAGAATATGCATTGATTATAGGTAGTTGAACAACGTCACAATCAAGAACAAGTATCCTTTGCCGCGTATTAATGATCTATTTGACCAGCTTCAGGGAGCAAGGGTGTTTTCGAAGATTGATTTGAGGTCTAGGTATCACCAGCTGAAGATTCGGGACTTGGATATTCTTAAGAAAGCATTCAGGACCCGTTATGGTCATTATGAGTTCCTTGTGATGTCCTTTTGGTTGACCAAAGCCCCAACATCTTTCATGCATCTGATGAACTGTGTATTTCAGCCTTATCTCGACTCGTTTGTCATTGTATTCATTGATGAAATCTTGGTAAACTCTCATAGTCGAGAGGAGCATGCCTAGCATTTGAGGATTGTACTGCAGTGGTTGAGGGAGGAGAAGCCTTATGCCAAGTTCTTCAAGTGTGAGTTTTGGCTCAGTTCTGTGGTGTTCTTAGGGCACGTGGTGTCCAGTGAGGGTATTCTGGTAGATTCGAAGAAGATAGCGGCGGTTCGGAGTTGGACCAGACCGTCCTCAGCCACGGAGATTCGGAGCTTTCTTGGTTTGGCTGGGTATTACCGTCGCTTCGTGTAGGGTTTCTCGTCTATTGCATCACCCTTGATCAAATTGACCCAAAAGGGTGCTCCTTTCAGGTGGTCGGATAAGTGTGAGGAGAGCTTTCAGAAGCTCAAGACTGCCTTGAACATAGCTCCAGTTCTAGTTCTACCTTCAGTTTCTGGTTCTTATACATTATATTTTGATGTTTCTCGAATCGGTATCGGGTGTGTTTTGATGCAGGAGTGTAGAGTGATTGTTTATGATTCGCGCCGGTTGAAGCCTCATGAGAAGAACTACCATGTTCATGATTTGGAGTTGGCTGCCATTGTTCATGCATTGAAGATTTGGAGGCACTATCTTTATGGTGTGTCTCGTGAGGTATTTACTGATCATTGGAGCCTCCAACACTTGTCAAACAGAAGGATCTAAATCTGAGTCAGCGGAGATGGTTGGATCTGCTAAAGGACTATGATATTACTATTGTGTATCATCATCCAGGGAGGCCAATATGGTGGCCAATGCCTTGAGTAGGAAGGTAGTGAGTATGGGTAGCCTTGCATTCATTCATGTTGGTGAGAGACCTCTTGCAGTTGATGTTCAGGTCATGGCCAACCAGTTCATGAGATTAGATGTATAGGAGCCCAGTCAGGTTCTAGCTTATGTGATTTCTCAGTCTTCCTTAATTGATCACATCAGAGAGTGTCAGTATGATGATCCACATTTGCTTGTTCTCAAGGACAAGGTTCAGCATGGTGATGCCAGAGATGTTACTATTGGGGATGATGGGGTGTTGAGGATGCAGGGCCAGAATATGTGCCCAATGTAGATAGGCTACGGGAGTTGATTCTTGAGGAGGCCCACAGTTCGCGGTATTTCATTCATCTGGGTGCCGCGAAGATGTACCAAGGCTTGAGACAGCACTATTGGTGGAGGAGACTGAAGAAGGATATAGTTAGGTTTATAGCTCGATGTCTTAACTGTCAGTAGGTGAAGTATGAGCATCAGAGACTGGGTGGATTGCTTCTGAGGATAGAGATTCCAAAGTGGAAGTGGGAGCGGATCACCATGGATTTCGTAGTTGGGCTCCCACGACCATCGAGGAAGTTCGATGCTATTTGGGTGATTGTGGATCGGCTGACCAAGTCCGCGTACTTCATACCAGTTGGTACTACTTATTCTTCAGAGCAGTTGGCTGAGATTTACATCAGAGAGATTGTGCGCCTTCACGGTGTAGCATTTTCCATCATTTCAGATAGAGGAACGCAGTTTACATCGCAGTTTTTGAGAGCCCTGTAGCAAGAGTTGGGAACTCAAGTTGAGTTGAGTACAACATTTCACCCTCAGACGAATGGACAGTCCGATTGCACTATTCAGATATTGGAGGACATGCTACGCACTTGTGTCATTGATTTTGGGGGTTCATGGGACCAGTTTCTCCCGCTTGCGGAGTTTCCTTATAACAACAACTATCAGTTGAGCATTTAGATGACTCCGTATGAGGCTTTGTATTGGAGGCGGTGTCTCCGGTGCTTGGTTTGAGCCGGGTGAGGCTAGGCTATTGGGTACTGACTTGGTTCTGGATGCTTTGAACAAAGTTAAGTTGATTCAGGAGCGGCTTCACACGGCGTAGTCTAGATAGAAGTGTCATATCGACAGGAAGGTCCGTGATGTGTCTTACATGGTTAGGGAGAAGGTTCAGCTGAAGGTTTCACACATGAAAGGTGTTATGAGGTTCGGAAAGAAGGGCAAGTTGAGCCCTCGATTTATTGGGTTGTTTGAGGCACTTCAGAGGATTGGAGAGGTGGCCTACAAGCTTGTTTTGCCACCTAGTTTCTCAAGTGTAACTCCAGTATTTCATGTTTCTATGCTCCGAAAATATATTGGCAATCCTTATCATATTTTGGATTTTAGCACGGTTCAGTTGGATGGTGATTTGACTTATGATGTGGAGCTGGTGACCATTTTGGATCGACATGTTTGAAAGTTGAGGTCAAAGGATATAGCTTCAGTGAAGGTGCAGTGTAGAGGTCAGCCGGTTGAGGAGGCTACTTGGGAGACCGAGCGGGAGATGCAGAGCAGATACCCGCACCTATTTGTGACTCCAGGAATGTTTCTAGACTCGTTCGAGGACGAACATTTGTTTAGGGGGGAGGATGTAACGACCTGACCGGTAGTTCCGAGGGTTGTTACCCCTTTCCCCCATTTTCTGCTCCTTTTGTACTCTACAGTTTTATATGACTTACCGGGTTGGTTGGTTCGGGTCCGGAGAGATTTCAGAGTGAATTGAGACACTTAGTCTCATAATTGAAAGCTTAAGTTGGAAAAGTTGACTGGATGTTGACTTACTTGTAAACGACCTCGGATTTGAATCTTGACGGTTCCGTTGGCTCCTTTGTGTGATTTTGGACTTAGGAGAATATCCGGATTGTGATTTGGAGGTCCGTGGTGGAATTAGGCTTGAAATGGCGAAAAGTTAAGTTTTTGGGAAGTTTGACCAGGAGTGGACTTTTTGATATCGGGTTCGGTTGGAATTCCGGAAGTTTGAGTAGGTTAGTGGTTTCATTTGTGACTTGTGTGCAAAATTTGAGTTCAATCGGATATGATTTGATAGGTTTCGGCGTCGTGTGTAGAATTTAAAATTTTCAAAGTTTATTAGGCTTGAATCCATGTGCGATTCGTGTTTTTGATATTGTTTGAGGTGGTTTGAGGATTCGACTAAGTTCGTATGACGTTTTAAGATGCGTTGGTTGATAAGTAGGGATTTGACTACTTATTTGCACTCTTTTACTTTCGTTTTAGCTCAAAATTGCTTAAAGGTATTCCCGAAAACTAATGAAATGTGCTTGCTTGCAGGAGTGTTAGAATATGAGCTAAAGAGCTAAGATCAACTCAAGAAGGAGTAATTTTGGATAAGGACAAAGACAAGGCTAGAAGGGCACTGTTCGGACCGCACAATATTGAGTGCGGCCGCAGAACATGAAGAATACCTTTGACAAGAAATGACATGCAAAGTGCCGACCGCACAATTCTAGTGCGTGCCGCAAAAGACAAAGATCAGAGAGATGGGATTTTAAGTTCAAGAAGAAATGCGGACCGCACAATTTTTGTGCGGCCGATATGAAGAGCGCAGTCGCACTCATTTTTATACGGTCCGCAGAAGCCTCACACAGCTAAAGCCCAAGACTAAGGAGTGCGGACCGCACTATAATTGTGCGGCCGTAGTAGCAAGAGTGCGCCACACTCATAAATGCGTGGTCCGCGGAAGTTGAAGGAGTGCGGCCGCAATCTAGAATTGTGCGGCCGCAGAACTGGAACCTGTCAAGCCAAGTCTCATGTGCGGACCGCACACATAATTGTGCGAATGCACAATCTCCGCAGGGGCAACTTTGTTAGATATTTTTAGCTTAGTATAAATAGAACTTTTTGTCATTTTTAGGTTAAGTTTTATTTTGTGAGAGAACCTGAGCCGTTTTTGTTTACTGTATTGGGTAACATTGTATTAGTTTAGCATTTTAACATTAGATTTTCTTCCCTTAATTTTCTATTATGGATTTTATCTTAATCTCTTCTTTAATTTCTGCATTTTCCATGAGTAGCTAAATTTCTAGCAAGGGTTGTGACCTAACCCTAGTGTGGATGCTTAATGGGTGTTTGGCTTAGGGCTTGATTGTGATTGAGTTAGTGATATTTAGCCTAGTTCTTGCTTGAATTTAAGAATTAATGGTTGCAAACATTGATTCATGCCTAATTGACTTAGTCTCTACTTGAGAAAGAGAGACTAAGTCAAGGAAAACTTGGCTAACAAGAAATTGGGATGAACTCAAGAAATTGATAGCCCCAATTAAAGGGTTGAATCTAGAGATAGTAAGACCCGACTTGAGCATTTATCACTTGTTTTGTGCAATACCCATTTGGAGTTGAGAAAGCCAAATTGGCAAAATCACTCAAACTACCAAGAGGTATAGATTGAGTAATCGAGTGTGATTGCTATATTACAACCCCGACGAATCAAACTTGCCCTAGAGTTTACAACCCGTTAGCTAACCACCTAGGTGGAAGTCACGACCCTAAACCTTTTATCAATTTGAAAAACAACAACACCAAAAATATTGTCTCTTAGTTTTTCATTTGCAAACATTAGCATAATCAATAGAAGTATAAAGAACCAACCAAATATGTGGAAGTGCAATCTTGGGCACATCATACACCTAGTCTAGACATATACCGAATCCCATATCTAACTGCCTGTGGATTCGACCCCGACTTGCGTTGGGTTTTTATTATTGCTTCGACCGCCTCACAACCTATATTTGTGGTGTGAGTTTGGGCGACACCATTGGTATGTTTGGTTGAGGTCCCGAGGGCCTCGAGTTGATTTCAGAAGTCTAACAGATCAAGTTTTGAAGTTGATGAGTTGCTGAAGATTTTCCACTGCTAGTGTAATCGCACTTGCGGAGTGGGAATCGCAGGTGCAAGCCCGCATGTAACGACCCGATCGGTCGTTTTGCTTTCTAGAACCCCATTCCCCTACATAAGACCTCCCATACTTTCTTTTACTGATTTATAACTTGCAAGGATGGTTGGTTCGGGATTTTGAAGGGTTTGGATCGAAATCGGAACACTTGGTTCCTTAAGGTTGGCTTAAAAGGCCAAGTTTGAATTCGGTCAACATTTTGAGTAACGACCCTCGGAATTGGGATTTGAAGGTTTCAACAGGTTCGTATGATTATTTCGGACTTGGGCGTATGTTCGAATCGGGTTTTGGATGACCCGAGAGCGTTTTGACGACTAATAGTTAAAGTTGGTTCTTGAAGGTTTTTAGAAGTTCTTTAAATTTGGTTTGGAGTGGGTTTTGGTGATATCGAGGTCCAAACAAAATTCCGAGATCGGTAATAGTTATGTAATTTCAGTTAAGACTTGCACGCAAAATTTGGTGTCATTCCGAGTAGTATAAGTACGTTTCGGTGCATTAGAAGTAAATTGAAGAACTTGAAGTTCTTAAGTTTGATTCAATTGGTTTTAGGGTCGGATTCTTAGTTTTGATGTTGTTTCAAGCATTCCGAGAGTTCGAGCAAGTCCGATTTATGATTCCGAACTTGTTGGTACGTCCGGGCAGGGGCCCGGAGGACCCGAGCATGAATAAGACGAGGCCCAGACCAAGTTGAAAATTTGGAGAAGAGCTGAAGCTACAGCTGTTGTCATAACCGCACCCGCGGTTGGTTAGCAGCAGGTGCGAGCTCGCAGGTGCGGGCCAAGCACCGCATAAGCGGCCAAGGAAAGGTAGCCCAGGTTTCGCAGATGCGGCTCCCTTTTTCGCAGAAGAGGAACCGTAGGAGCGGGAGCCCGTCCGCAGAAACGACCCCCAGCCGGCCCAGTCAATTTTGCAGAAGCGGACCCATGTCCGCAGAAGCGTGACCGCAGATGTGGTCAACGCATTGCAGGTGCGAAAATCGCTGGGGAAGTGCACTTCATTTAATACGGAACTTAGGCATTTTTGACTCATTTCACTCTATGGTTGGGCGATTTTTGGAGCTTCTTTAGAGGGATTTTCATCTAGCTTTTGGATGTAAGTAATTTCTACAATATGTGAGTTAAGTACTTAGATTATAGGTAGATTAACATGTATAAAATTGTGAAAATCATGGGTTTAGAGGAAAACCTTGGGTTTTGATAAAAATGAGATTCTACCACGAAAATAATTATGAAACTTAGTGAAAATCATATATTATGTTCCTTAGGTCATGGGTAACAACTTCCTTCGAAAATTTCCGGAATCCGGGCACGTGGGCCCGGGGGTGAATATTAGGAATCTTGCCTTTGGGGTTGGGTAATCACTTTAATAGTTAGAATATAAACTTTTGAACCTATAATGATTGGTTTTTACACTACTTGAATAGTTTTGGATTGTTCGGCTCTGATTTGAGGGTTTGAGCACATTCTTGAGTTTGGAAGTAGGTCTTGAGGTGAGATAAGTCTATTTTCTAACCTTGTAAGAGGGAAATTTCCCCATATGTGAACATAATTAATATGTGATTATTTGTGGGGGCTACGTACGCACGAAGTGACGAGAGTCTGTACGTAGCTATTATTCTTGTTATGTCCGTGTAGTTTTAGGTTTACACCATGCTTTGTGGACACCATTATTTGATTATACGTGCTAATTGTAACAAATGGAATTAAGTTGAGGATTACTAAGGATTTAAAGGCTTCAAGTTGAATTGTCTTCATTTTTAAAAGAATCAAGAAAGGGTTATGATTTAAATGATAGAATTATACTTGACCGTGTCGCACGTATGATCCGCGAGCGGGGTAATTTCTTAAATTTATATATGATCGCGTCACATGCATGATTCACGAGCAGGGTTAATAGATTCATCTATGGTTCACGCGGTTCGACCCTCGTCAGTGCACAGTTAACATTTATGTTGGATCGGGCCAAACGTCCTCAGTGGTACTTGTGTGTGATAGTAGAACTGGAGCTCTTTATAGTTTGTATAATTTGCTACTTGAAAGGTCACTTGTTTTAAGTGAAGAAAGTGCCTTCAATTCTTAAACATGATGGAAGGATTTTTCTAGTTATTATTCTTGTTCTGAGCTTATTGTTATCTGCATACATTATAATTCAAATTTGGAACTTCATATTATTATATTGTTGGCCTTAGTAAGTGTCGGAGTCGACCCCTCGTCACTACTTCTTCGAGGTTAGACGAGATACTTACTGGGTACATATTTTTATGTACTCACGCCACACTCCTGTACTTGATTGTACAGGATTTGAGGCAGGTGCATCGGGTTACCATGCTGATGGTAGATCGGATTCCCCTTTTGAGACTTCACGGTAAGCTGTCTTTTGAGCCGTCAACTGGAGTCTCCTTAATATTATATTTTCTATCTATTTTCTTTCAGATAATAGACTAGTATTCTTTTGTATATTTTACTAGATGCCCACATACTTGTGTCACCAGGTCTTGGCACACACATTAGTAGACTTATAGTTTTGGTTTGCTCACATGATTACGATTCGTACTAATTTCTTCCATTTATTTATGTTAAGGTTTCAAACTCCTAAATATTTTTTTTTAAATAAGGAAAAAGCTATTGTTTACAAATTTATCTAAAATAGGAAATCACTAGTTGATCAGTGTTGGCTTGCCTAACAACGGTGTTGAGCGCCATCACGACCTATAATGGAATTGGGTCGTCACAACATGGTATTAGATTGCTGGGTTCACGTAGGTCTCACAAGTTATGGGCACACCGGGTAGAGTCTTGCGGATCGGTACTGTCACGACCCCAGTTCACCCTCTGTGAACATGTCGTGATGGCACCTAGTTCCTATAACTAGGTAAGCCTAACAATGCAAAAAAATAAAAACAACATAACTTACAGAATAATTAATTAAAACTGAACAACTAAAAGAAATCTGTATATATATCTGCCGCTCGGCATATACAACTCAAAATAAATGCGGAAGTCTGCTATAACACCCCAAAACCCGGAAACTCATGGGAACACAAGCTAATGAAAAGTAATATACGGCTCTAATCTCCAGGATTTGTCTAAACAAAGGTACGAAAGAAGGCTAAATGCTACAGATAGAGTAAAGAGGGAGACTCCTTGGTCTGCGGACGCTGCAGAAGTACCTCAAAGTCTCCGTAGCTCTACTGGCCTCAACGATAGTGCTTCTAAGATGAAGTACCTGGGTCTGCACATGAAAAACAAGCGCAGAAGAGGCATGAGTACACCACAGCGGTACTCAGTAAGTGCCAAGCCTAACCTCAGTTGGGTAGTGACGAGGAAAGGTCAGGGCCCTACTGAGATATAACATAATATATAATAAGATGAGGAAAAAAAACAGAATAAATAAAGTCTACAGCGAGAATCTAAACAGGATAAATAAGCAAAACCGTAATAGAAAGCAGAAACGGGACAATACCAGTAAATACTACTCACAACAGGAACAACAACCGGGGATCTCTTGGTATCCGAGGATCTCTTGGTATCCTCATCATATACACAAGGGATCTCTTGGTATCCTCATCATATACACGAGGGATCTCTTGGTATCCCGAGGATCTCTTGGTATCCTCATCATATACACGAGGGATCTCTTGGTATCCCGAGGATCTCTTGGTATCCTCAAAACTTGTAATAACATGTGCCAGGGATCTCTTGGTATCCCGCACCTTCAGTCCAGAACATATCAAGTGCAGGGGGATCTCCCGGGATGCCTTCCCGTAGTCCCAATTTAAAAACACACAATAACATCCCAAACATAAGGATAAATGCTAAACTCAGAACAAGTAATAGAAAATCCTAGCCTAACATACTGCACGAAGTACAAACAAGACAGTTTAAGCACTTAGACAAGTAAGTCAAATAAACATGCTTCTCTAAACTAGCATAGGATAAACTTGCAATTTAAAATAAACAGATAAGCAAGAAAACTCAATTTAAATACTTCAAGTAAAAACGGATTTCCAACAATTAGCTCAAGTACGCGCTCGTGACCTCACGTACGAGGCATTCAAATATCAAATATCATGTCCTAAGGGGAAGAAGTCCCCCACAAGAGCTTAGACAAGCCACTTACCTCAAACCGACTCCAAATTCTACTTGAAACCACACTTTTGCCACGAGTATCCGACTCCAAATGGCCCAAATAAATTCATTTCAATTACATCTCGTAAATAACATCTCAAGCAACTGATTCCACTACTAAATTTAAAGCTAAGACGTAATTTAGGTAATATGACCAAAACGCCCCTCAGGGCAACATGGTCAAAACCCGAGGTTCGAACCAAAAATCTGGTTATCCATTCCCCCACGAACCCAAATATATGATTTGTTTTGAAATCGGACCTCAAATTGAGGTCCAAATCCCCAATTTTTGAAAATCTAGGTTCTACCCAAAACCCCCAATTTCACCCATGAAAATAATTGATTTTAAGTGGAAAACATGTTAAATGATGTAAATGATTGAAAGAATTAAGTAAAAATCGACTTACAAGTGATTTGGAAGAAGTTTTGTCCTTGAAAAATCGCCTATAGGGTTTGGGTCTTGAAAGAATGGTGAAAAATGGTGAAAATTCGACTAAGTATGAAATTTGCTGGGCCTCAGATAAGGGAATTGCGAACTGGGGTTCACAATTGCGAACTCCGACCATTTGTGGGAATTGCGAAGCTGGGTTCGCATTTGCGAACCCTTAACAATTTGCCAGATCTCGCATTTGCGACCTACTTTCGCATTTGCGACTACAGGGATCGCATTTGCGATCATAGCCCAAATCCCACAGTTTGCAATTGCGATGCAAAACTCGCATTTGCAAGCTCGCAATTGCGAGATGATCTTCGCAATTGCGAAGACCACAGAGCTGAGCATACCAGATTTTTTTAAAGTTCAAAAATGCAATCCGACACCTATCCAAAACTCACCCGAGCCCTCGGAGCTCCAAACCAAGTATGCACACAACCTCAAAAACATCCTACGGACTTACTCGCGCGATCAAATCGCCATATTAACATCATAAATATCGAATCAAGCCTCAAAACTCATGATTTCTTTCAATTTCTTCATAAAATATCAAATTTCCATTTCAAGTCCAAAACACGTCAAACAACGTCCGTTTTCAACCAAACTTTACAGAAAGCGCTTAAACCATATATAAGACCTGTACCGGGCGTCGGAACAAAAATACGGGCCCGATACCATAGTCTTTTAATCAAATTTCATTTCCAATTTCCTTAGTTATTTCCAGAAAATAATTTCACACAAAAATTCATTTCTCGGACTTGGGACCTCGGAATTCGATTCCGGGCACAAGCCCAAGTCCCATATTTTCCTACGAACCCTCCGGGACCGTCAAATCACGGGTCCAGGTCCGTTTACCCAGAATGTTGACCGAAGTCAAATTTATTCAATTTACTATCAAAATTTAGCATTTTTCTCACAGAATTCATATTTAAGCTTTCCGGCTACGCGCACGGACTGCGCACGCAAATCGAGGCAACCCTAGATGAGGTTTTCAAGGCCTAGGAATTACAGAATGGGAAAGAAACAAGTGATGACCCCTTTGGGTCGTCATAGGTACAAAGACGTTTGTACTTATCTTCGAGAGGCTATAGGGTGTTAGGAAACTAATCTTTATTCATCTCCTATCTTGCAGTTGATGTTATACTAAATTTCCTTCTTCTATTCTCTCACAGATGGTGAGGACGCGTACGACGGACGTTCCAGACCCGGGAGGAGCTGCTTCCCCCATTGCTAGAGGCCGAGGCAGAGGCCGGGGGAGGGCACCAGCCCGAGGTAGGGGACGAGGGCATCCCAGAGCTGCCCCAGTAGCACCACCAGAGGATCTAGTGGAGGATCCCGTCATGGATGAGAGGGCGAGGTGCTTGTTCAAGAGCCAGACCCGGTAGATTTCATGACGGTACCGGGCTTTCTGGAGGTCATGGGCCGTATGCTGCGGTTCATGGATTCTATGACTCATGCTGGTTTATTTCCAGCAGACCCAGCCACATACCAGGAGGGAGGGGGAGCACAGACCCCTACCGCTCAAGCTCCTGGGCATGCAGCTGCAGTATGTCAAACACCGGGTACACTACCCGCGGATGTGGCCCCGCCAGTTTTAGCGGCTGTACCTGAACCTAGACCAGTTGCGGCCGGCGAGCCACAAAAGCTCTTGGACATATAGACTAGGCTACACCCTCCCGTCTTCGGAGGTGAGCGACATGAGGAACCCTAGGACTTCATTGATAGATACAGGGACAGACTGCACAACATGAGGATATTAGAGTTACATGGGGTAGATTTCACTACTTTCCAGTTGGAGGGCAGGGCCCGTAGATGGGGGCAGCCTTATCTTCTCGGTAGGCTAGTGGGTTCTTCTCCCATGACTTGGGACCAATTTACACGGCTTCTATTGGACAGGTATATTCCACTCTCTCAGAGGGAAGAGTTGCGGTGTCAGTTCGAGCAGCTCGAGCAGGGCCAGATGTCTGTGACCGATTATGAGGCGTGATTTTCAGAGTTGTCTCGCCATGCACTTGTGATACTTCCTACAGACGCAGAGAGAGTGCGGAGATTTGATGCAGGGTTGCATCCCAGTATTCGAGCTAGCATGGCCCAAGAGGTTGAGATGGGTACTAATTATCAGCTAGTGGTGGAGATTCCTCGGAGGATTGAAGGTTCTCGCCAGAGGGGTAGAGAGCAGATACAGCAGAACAAGAGGACCCGATTCTCTGGAAAGCTTAAAGGTGCCCCGGCTAGCAGTAGAGGTCAATTTGGGAGGGGTCAGCCTAACAGGCCACAATATCCAGCACCACCACCACCTCCTCGGGGTGCTCCAGCGCGACCCTACTTCAGCACTATGCCAGAGAGCTCTTACCGCCCACCAGTTCATCAGGGTTCTTCCAGTGTCTATTTTTGTGCCATGCGAGAGAATTCATACCGCCCACAAGCCATTCAGGGTTCTTCTAGTGGGTATTCAAGACATTAGTCTATGGTACCGAGAGGTTGTTACGAGTGTGGAGATCCGGGTCACATGTAGAGGACCTGCCCCAGACTTTGGGGCAAGGCACTATAGCAGGGTTATCAGCCCATGATTGTAACACTAGCCGCCCGATCGCCCAGAGGTGGGGGAGGCTGGTAGGGGCCGTCCTAGAGGTGGAGGCCAGGCAAGGGGAGGCCAGCAAGCTATTGTTCAGTCAGGTGGAGGCCAGTCAGCCGACGCTCCAACTAGATTCTATGCCTTTTCGGCCAGACCAGATGCAGTGGCCTCAGATGCCGTGATCATAGGTATTATTTCTATCTGCGGTAGGGATGCTTCGGTATTATTTGATCCAGGATCTACCTATTCATATGTGTTATCTCTTTTTGCTTATTTCCTGGATATTCCTCGTGAGTCTTTGGGTACTCCTATTTATGTGTCCTCCTGTGGGCGACTTTGTGATTGTGGAATGGATCTACCGGTCCTGTGTGGTTACATTCCGTGGTTACGAGACTAGAGTGGACCTTCTGTTAGTTTATATGATCGACTTTGAGGTCATCTTGGGTATGGACTGGTTATTCCCATATCATGCCATCCTTGATTGTTATGCCAAGACTGCTACTTTAGCGATGGTAGAGTTGCTAAGATTGGGGTGGAACGGTTCCTCTACTAGTACGCCCAGTCGGGTTATCTCGTTTCTGAAGGCTCGACATATGGTAGAGAAGGGTTATTTGGCTTATCTAGCTTATGTTCGGGACACCATCGCAGAGTCTCTGATGATTGATTCAGTGCCAATAGTGGGAGTTTGCCGAAGTGTTTCCTTCTGACCTTCCGTACATGCCGCCAGATCGTGATATTGATTTTTGTATTGATTTGGTTCCAGGTACCCAGCCTATATTGATCCCACCGTATTGTATGGCTCCGAAAGAGCTGAAAGAGCTAAAGGAGCAGCTAAAAGAGTTATTAGCAAAGGGGTTTGTCTGACCAAGTGTATCACCTTGGGGTGCACCAGTGCTATTTGTGAATAACAAAGATGGGACTATGCGGATGTGCATTGATTAACGTCAGTTGAACAAAGTTACCATCAAGAACAANGGACGGCCAGGGCAAGGGGGACGCCAGCAAGTCTATTGTTCAGTCAGGTGGAGCCAGTCAGCCGACGCTCCAACTAGATTCTATGCCTTTTCGGCCAGACCAGATGCAGTGGCCTCAGATGCCGTGATCATAGGTATTATTTCTGTCTGCGGTAGGGATTCTTCGGTGTTATTTTATCCAGGGTCTACCTATTCATATGTGTCATCTTTGTTTGCTCATTTTCTGGATATTCCTCGTGAGTCCTTGGGTACTCCTGTTTATGTGTCCACTCCTATGGGCGATTCTATAGTTGAGGATCGGATCTACCAGTCGTGTGTGGTCACATTCTATGGTTTCAAGACTAGAACGGACCTTTTGTTACTTGATATGATCGACTTTGAGGTCATCCTAGGCATGTACTGGTTATCCCAATATCAAGCCATCCTTGATTGCCATGCCAAGATTGTTACTTTAGCGATGCCAGAGTTGACGAGAGTGGAAGGGTTCCTCCGTTAGTACATTTAGTCGGGATATCTCTTTTCTGAAGGCTCTACATATGGTCGAGAAGGGTTGTTTGGCTTATCTAGCTTATGTTCGAATACCACCGCAGAGTCTCCGACGATTGATTCAGTGCCAGTAGTGTGGGAGTTCGTCGATGTGTTTCCTTCTAACCTTCCGGGCATGCCGCCAGATCATGATATTGATTTCTGTATTGATCAGGTAACTAGCCTATATCGATCCCACCGTATCGTATGGCTCCGAAAGAGCTGAATGAGCTGGTGGAGCAGCTTGAGGAGTTACTAGCAAAGGGGTTTGTCAAACCAAGTGTATCACCTTGGGGTGCACCAGTGTTATTTGTGAAGAATAAAGATGGGACTATGCGGATATGCATTTGTTACCGCCAGTTGAACAAAGTTACCATCAAGAACAAGTAATCGTTGTCGCGTATCGATGATTTGTTTGACTAGTTGCAAGGTGCTAGGGTGTTTTCTAAGACCGGCTTGAGATCAGGGTACCATCAGTTGAAGATTCGGGACTCAGATGTTCCGAAGACTGCTTTCCGTACTAGATATGGCCATTATGAGTTTCTAGTGATGTCCTTCGGCTTGACTAATTCTCGAACGACGTTTATGGATTTGATGAACCGGGTGTTCAGGCCTTATATTGATTCCTTTGTTATCGTCTTCATTGATGACATCTTGATTTACTCACGTAGCCTGGGGGAGCCCGAGCAGCATTTGAGAGTGGTGCTTCAGACATTGCGAGAAGAGAAGTTGTATGCAAAGTTCTCCAAGTGTGAGTTTTAGCTAGAGTCTGTGGCATTCTTGGGGCATGTCGTATCAAGAGAGGGTATTAAGGCGGATCCCAAGAAGATTGAGGCAGTTTAGAGTTGGCCATGTCTCACTTCAGTGACTGAAATCAGGAGTTTCCTGGGGTTAGCAGGTTATTATTTCCGGTTTGTGCAGGGATTTTCATCCATTGCAGCACCTTTGACTAGATTGACCTAGAAGGGTGCTCTGTTCCGTTGGTCCGATGATTATGAGGCGAGCTTTCAGAAGCTCAAGACAGCTTTGACTACAGCACCGGTTCTAGTGTTGCCTTCCAGTTCTGGGATATATACGGTGTATTGTGAAACTTCACGCATTGGCTTGGGTTGTGTATTGATGCAGGAGGGGCAAGTTATTGCATATGCTTCACGTCAACTGAAGATTCATGAGAAGAATTACCCCGTGGACGACCTATAGTTAGCCGCGATTGTTCATGCTCTTAAGATACGGAGGCATTATCTGTATGGGTTGTCATGTTAGGTTTATACTGATCATCGCAGCTTACAACATTTGTTCAAGCAAAGGGATCTCAATTTGAGGCAGCGTAGGTGGCTTGAGCTACTGAAGGATTATGACATCACCATCCTTTATCATCCAGGCAAGGCAAATATGGTCGCGGATGCCTTAAGCAGGAAGGCAGAGAGTATGGGTTGCTTGGCATTCATTTCAGCAGAGGAGAGGCCACTACCTTTGGACATTCAGTCCTTGGCTAACAGACTTGTGAGGTTGAACATTTTAGAGCCCAACCGAGTTCTTGCATATGTTGTTGCCCAGTATTTATTATTGGGGTAGATCAAGGCTTGGCAGTTTGATGATCCGCATTTGGCAGTTCTCAGAGAGACGGTACTACAGGATGGTGCCAAGGAGGTTTCTATAGGCGAGGATGGTGTTCTGTGACTCCAGGGTCACCTAAGTGTTCCTAATGTCGATGGCTTGAGGGAGAGGATTCTAGAGGAGGCACACAGTTCTCAGTATTCTATTCATCCAGGTGCTACAATGAAGTATCGTGACCTGAGACATCATTACTGGTGGCAGCGGATGAAGAAAGACATAATTGAGTATGTGGCTAGGCGCTTGAATTGCCAGCAGGTTAAGCATGAGCACCAGAGGCCAGGTGTCCTACTTCAGTAGATGACTATACCTGAGTGGAAATGGGAGCGCATTACTATGCACTTCGTAGTTGGGTTGCCGCGAACCTTGCGGAAGTTTGATGCAGTTTGGGTCATTGTCGACAGGTTGACCACACTTCATTACGATTGTGACCACATATACTTCAGAGAAGTTGTCCGAGATTTATATTTGGGAGATAGTTCGGTTGCACGATGTGCCTGTTTCCATCATATCAGATAGAGGCCCTAAGTTCACTTCAATTTTCTGGAGAGCCGTACAGAGTGAGTTGGGGACCCGTGTAGAGCTCAGCACAGCATTTCATCCATAGACTGACGGGTAGTAAGATCGGATAGTTCAGATATTTGAGGACATGCTTCGAGCATGTGTGATTGACTTTGGGGAAAGTGGGATCAGTTCTTTCCTTTGGCCGAGTTTTCTTACAACAAAAGTTATCAGTCCAGAATCGAGATGGCTCCATTTGAGGCTTTATATGGTCGACGATGTCGTTCTCCCATCAGGTAGTTTGAGGCTGGCGAGGCTAAGTCATATGGTACTAATTTGGTAAAGGATGCCTTCGAAAAGGTAAAGTTGATCCAGGAGCGACTTCGCACAGCACAGTCCAGACAGAAGAGCTACGCGGATTAGAAGGCTCGTGATGTATCATTTATGGTCGACGAGAAGGTTCTCTTGAAAGTCTCACTGATGAAGGGTATCATGAGGTTCAGAAAGAAGGGCAAGTTGAGCCCAAGGTCTATAGGCACATTTGAGGTGTTGAGGCGAGTTGGGAGATTGCTTATGAGCTTGCTTTACCTCCCAACCTATCAGGGGTTCAACCAATTTTTCACGTGTCTATGCTCTGGAGATATCACGCCGACTTGTCTTATGTGTTAGACTTCAGTACTATTTAGCTAGATGAGAGCTTGGGTTACGAGGAGGAGGCAGTTGCTATTATTGCTAGACAGGATCGCCAGTTGAGATCCAAGAGGATTTTTGCTGTAAAGGTTCAGTGGAGGGGCCAACCGGTCGAGGAGGCGACCTAGGAGTCTGAGGAGGACATACGGAGCAGATATCCACACTTATTCATCACTTCAAGTATGAATCTAAACCCGTTCGAGGACGAACGTTTGTTTAAGAGGTGGAGAATGTAATGACCCGACCGGTCATTTTGCTTTCTAGAACCCTGTTCCCCTAAATAAGACCTCCCGTACTTGCTTTTACTAATTTATGACTTGCGGGGATGGTTGGTTCGGGATTTGGAAGAGTTTGGATCGAAATCGGAACACTTGGTTCCTTAAGGTTGGCTTAAAAGGCCAAGTTTGACTTCGGTCAACATTTTGATTAAACGACCTCAGAATCGGGATTTTAAGGTTCCAACAGGTTCGTATGATGATTTTGGACTTGGGCGTATGTTCGGATCGGGTTTTGGATGAGCCGGGAGCATTTTTACGCCTAATAGTGAAAGTTGGTTCTTGAAGGATTTTAGAAGTTCTTTAAATTTGGTTTGGAGCGGGTTTTGGTGATATCGAGGTCCAAATAGAATTCCGAGACCTGGAATAGTTATGTAATGTTATTTAAGACTTGCACGCAAAATTTGGTGCCACTCCGAGTAGTAGAAGTACGTTTCGGCACATTAGAAGTAAATTGAAGAACTTGAAGTTCTTAAGTTTGATTCAATTGGTTTTAGGGTGGGATTCTTAGTTTTGATGTTGTTTCGGGCGTTTTTAGAGTTCGAGCAAGTCCGTTTTATGATTCCGAACTTGACATTCGGGCGAGGACCCGGAGGCCTCGAGCGTCAATCGGACGAGGCCCGGACCAAGTTGAAAATTTGGAGCAAGAGTTGAAGCTCCAGCTGCTGTCATAACCGCACCTATGGTTGGTCAGCCGCAGGTGCGGGCCAAGCACCGCAGAAGCGGCCAAGGAAGGGCAGCCCAGGTTCCGCAGATGCGGCTCCCTTTCTGTAGAAGCGGGAGCCCGTCTGCAGAAGTGACTACCAGCCGGCCCAGTCAATTTGCAGAAGTGGACCCACGTCCGCAGAAGCGTGACCGCAGATGCGAAAATCGCTGGGGCAGTGCACTTCATTTAATACAGGACTTGGGCATATTTGACTCATTTCACTCCATTGTTGGGCGATTTTTGGAGCTTCTTGAGAGGGATTTTCATCTAGCTTTTGGAGGTAAGTAATTTCTACAATATGTGAGTTAAGTACTTAGATAATGGGTAGATTACCATGTATAAAATTGTGAAAATCATGGGTTTAGAGGAAAACCTAGGGTTTTGATAAAAATGAGATTCTACCACGAAAATGATTGTGAAACTTAGTGAAAATCATATATTATGTTCCTTAGGTCATGGGTAACAACTTCCTTCGAAAATTTCCGGAATCCGGACACGTGGGCCGGGGGTGAATTTTAGGAATCTTGCCTTTGGGGTTGGGTAATCACTTTAATAGTTAGAATATAAACTTTTGAACCTATAATGATTGATTTTTACTCTATTTGAATAGTTTTTGATTGTTCGGCTCCGATTTGAGGGTTTGAGCGCATTCTTGAGTTTGGAAGTGGGCTTTGAGGCAAGGTAAGTCTCTTTTCTAACCTTTAAAGAGGGAAATTTCCCCATAGGTGAACTTAATTAATATGTGATTATTTGTGGGGGCTACATACACACGAAGTGACGAGAGTCCGTACGTAACTACTATTCCTGTTATGTCCGGGTAGTTTTAGGTTTACACCATGCTTTGTGGACACCATTATTTGATTATACGTGCCAATTGTAACAAAAGGAATTAAGTTGAGGATTACAAAGGATTTAAATGCTTCAAGTTTAATTGTCTTCATTTGACCGTGTCGCATGAATGATTAGAGAGCGGGGTGAATAGATGCATCTATGGTTCACGTCGTTCGACCCTCGGCAGTGCACAATTTATATTTATATTGGATCGGGCCGAACGTCCTCGATGGTATTTGTGTGTGATAATAGAACTGGAGCTCTTTATAGCTTGTATAATTTGCTGCTTGAAAGGTCACTTGTTTTAAATGAAGAAAGTGCCTTGAATTCTTAAATATGATGGAAGGATTTTCTAGTTATTATTCTTGTTTTAAGCTTATTGTTATCTACATACATTATGATTTAAATTTGGAACTTCATATTATTGTATTGTTGGCCCTAGTAAGTGTCGGAGTCGATCCCTCATCACTACTTCTTCAAGGTTAGATGAGATACTTACTGGGTACATATTTTTATGTACTCACGCCACATTTCTGTACTCGATTGTACAGGATTTGAGGCAGGTGCATCTGGTCACCATACCAGCGCGTAGATCGGATTCCCTCTTCGAGACTTCATGGTGAGCTGCCTTTTGAGCCGTCCTTCAGTAGCTGGAGTCTCCTTTATATTATATTTTCTATCTATTTCCTTTTAGATAGTAGACTAGTATTCTTTTGTATATTCTACTAAATACCCACATACTTGTGACACCAGGTCTTGGCATATACATTAGTAGACTTATGGTTTTGGTTTGCTCACATGATTATGATTCATACTAATTGTTTCCATTTATTTATGTTAAAGTTTCAAACTCCTAAATCATTTTTTAAATAAGGAAAAAGCTATTGTTTTCAAATTTATCTAAAACGGGAAATCACTAGTTGACCAATGTTGGCTTGCCTAACAACGGTGTTGGGCGCCATCACGGCCTATAATGGAAGTGGGTCGTGACAATGCAGAAGCGGGAAGGAAGCCGCAGAAGCGGCCAAGGAAGTGAGTCAGTAAATGATCGCAGATGTGATGGTTTTCCTGCACATGCGTGACCGCAGATGCATGAAGAAGGACCGCAAAAGCGGATTTGGTCGTGTAGCTAGTCTCCGTAGAAGCGGTGATTTGTCTCGCAGAAGCGAGTCCGCAGGAGTGGAAATTCGGATGCAGGTGCGGAGTTAGCTGCAGAAGCGGGTTCTGAGATGCACCTTCTAGGCCGCAGAAGCGGCTAAGTTTCCACAGGTGCGGAAGGCCTGGGCAGAAACTATATAAGCGAGGGTTCCGAGATTTCCAACATTTATAGCATTTTTTAGCTCGAATTTTGGAGGTTTTTGAGAGGATTTTCAAGAGGATTCTTAAGGTAAGTTGCTTGTGTTCGTTTTTCTTCAATAATTATGTTTTCCCATTGATTTTCCACCTAGTTGGTGTGTTTTTGAGGTGAAATTTGGGGGTTTGAGGCTAGGGATTTGGAGAGCTAATTTAGGAGATTTGAATGGCCATTTGGTGTCGGATTTTGATAAAATTGGTATGACTAGACTTGTGAGTGAATGGGCTTTCGGGTTTTGTGACTTTTGTCGAATTTCGAGATGTGGGCCCGGGGACCGGCTTTTGGCTAATTTCGGATTTTGGCTTGTAATTTTGTATTTTTCTTGTGGAATTGATACCTTTAGCCCGTATTGATTGTATTGTACTGCTTGGCTAGATTCGGGACATTTGGAGGCCAATTTGCGAGGCAAGGGCGCATTGAAGTAGAGTTTTGGTTCGGCTTGAGGTAAGTAACAGTTCTAAATTTGATTGTGAGGGTATGAAACCCCAGATTTTATGTTAAGTCATTGGTTTGGAGGTAACGAACATGCTAGGTGACGGACATGTGGGCATGCACCGTAGGAATTGTGACTTGGTCCATTCCGTGAAATTGTAAAGTTGAATAAACTTGTTGTTAGCTATATGCTCTCCATGTGTTATAGAAATTTGACTGTAAATCATGTTAGAAACCATATTTAGGCTATGTGTTGGTACTGTTGGGACCCACAGAGGTCGTGTTACATGTTGAAATTACCTTCTAAATGCTATTTGTACTCAGTTCAATTTTTACTCGCATATCATATCTCAGTCGCTATTATTGTTGTTGATACATCATATCATTGTTGTTGGGATGATTTTATTATTTCTGAGAGCCCGAGAGACTGGAGAGGTTGATGACCGAGTGAGGCCGAGGGCCTGATTGTGAGGATATTTATAGGATCGGGTTGCACGCCGCAGCATGTTTCGTTGATTTATGCCATGATTGGCTTGATATAGCGCTTGTGATGAAGGAGCCCCTCCGGAGTCTGTACACACCCCTAGTGAGCGCAGGTACCTACTGAGTGCGAGTGCCGAGTGCAGAGTACCGAGTGCCGAGTGCTGAGCGACCGTGAGGAATGAATGACTGTGAGGTTGGAGTGACTAGAGGACTGAGTGACTGTTGCTCTGAGAGGCTGATTATGATTTCATTGTTGTTGCACATAGTTGCCGTATATCACTGTTCTGAAAACTTCTGAAAGATATTTTATCCGGAATCAGTTTGTACTTGGCATGTACAAACTGATTTGACTTCATTTGCCAGATTTGAATGCATGTATACTTTCCTTGTTGAGACTACTGAAATTGAACTATAACTGTGTAGCTCGTCACTATCTTTCAGATCTTTATTACTGTATTGTTACTTACTGAGCTGGTTATACTCACGCTACACCTTACACTTCGTGTGCAGATCCTGGAGTTTCTGGATGCGGAGGGTGTTGATATTTCGCATAGCTGACCGTAGGTTTCGAGGTAGTTGCCTGGCGTTCGCAGTCCTTGTTTCTCTTTCTTTATCCTTTTCTTTCGTTGTATTTAGATCCATACTTTTATAGATGTTTCATTTCTAGACTGGTGATGTATAGATGCTCATGGGCTCAGTGACAACCTGATTTGGGAGCTATTTTTTGTACTTGTGTTTTGGGTTTTACACCCGTTTATGAAATCTTCGCTTATTTAAAACTACTTGATTCATTTTCAATTAGTTGTTGGGAATATTTTGGAAATTACAAATTTATAATTTATTAAGTTTTAGTTTATTAAAAAAGTCAAAAAACTAGTCATTACAGACTTTAAAAACTTAGTCAGTGTCAACTTTAAAAAAAAATCATTGCTATCTATAAAAAATAGCCATTGTCAAATTTAATGCTTAAATATTTAAATGATTTTTTTTTTAAAAAGTTCCACTTAGGGCCCACGTCCCATCCCGTTTGTTAGTGGGATCGATGGGCCTATCAGATCGTCCCATTTAAGGCCCATCTCGTCACCATCCCGGTCAAAGTCTGTCCCGTCCCAACTTTTGTCCCGTCTCGTCCCGACCCGTCCCGTTGGACAGTCTTAGTGAGGGGTGACGGGACCCTGTAAGCTTTGATAAAAATCTTATATATGTATATGTATATACATTAAAAATGATTAATTTATACCACTTGGCACTTTGAATACTAAAAACTTTTAGAGAGCAATGGCTAAGCATAATATTGTCTCCATCACATAAAAATCCTGGGTCCGCCTCTGACAATAAAGTTCAATTGCCTCTGGTTGGTACCAATCCAATACACCTCCAACGCTCTTACCAGGTGCTATGATTTCAGAACCAAAAGAAGAATCATTCAAGGCAAAACTGGCATATTGTTCCTTTTTCCTCCTTCTCCAACTTCTTCTTTTCCTTCTTTATTCTTCTTCCAATAAGTTCAACACATTATATATTTGTGGTTGGATTGATTTAATTGAAGAAAATTATAGAATATTAATTGTTTGGTTGATCTTGACAAAGTGGGTATATTGAATTTAAAGATTTGTGAGTAAAGAATTATTATTTTGCTTATGCACTTAGGGTCTGTTTGGAAAGCCACCAGGTAATTAAAATTGTTGTAATTACTAGGGTAGTAATTACACAGTTGTATAATTACGGCGACTTGTTTGTTTGTCATAGTGTAATTACATTATAATTACAAGTTTACTATTTGGTTGCACAAGTGTAATTACATAGTTAGATCAAATTCTAAATGAAGTAATTATCAAAACATAAAAGTTAATATAATAAATATATGCCTATAAATTTTATAAGTATAAATGATATTATATTTCGTATTTAGGATGCATATTTTTCGTGAATATACATTAATTAGTAATATATATTTATAACTAATATTATAAAAACAATTTATATATATATTTCAAATTAATAATATCTAGTTTACGTACTTACAAAAACTAAAACATACGTTTTCTAAGAACATCATGGAATTCATGTTTGATAAATAAATTAATATTTATTAATATAATGTCATAATATTATTCAAATGTTTGAAAAACTAATCTATTAATTCTAACTAAATAATAAACAATATGCAATGTGAGCCAATACTACTAAAACAAGTAAATTAGAACCATGAATATAACACAATTTTAAAATCCAAAAAATAAATAAATTAACATATGTAAAATTCCAACATAATAATAGTAAGTTCCACTACAACTTAAGATTAGGAAACATAATAAGTTTATAACCACATTCAATAACAAAATTCCACTTTAATTGCATCACTCATTATATGACAAGTTCGTTAATGACTCATTATTCTAATATTAGGAGGTGTAGTTTCAAAAAATAAAAAATTAAAAAATAATTACATGGAATCACAAGAAGTAAAGGTAGAGAAATAAAAGATAAATAATGTACAAAGAAAAACATATTTTAAAATTTTAAAAAAAAAAAGTAAAATAAAAAATTAATATTTAAAAAATAAAAAACTAGAAATAAAATTTATAAATAAAATAAATTAAAATAAAAACAAAAAGGAAAGAAACTAAAAAGCCACCTTGTAATTACACAGTGTAATTACCACCAATTCTCACCTCCCTCTTGAGAATTGGAGAGTGTAATTACGCCCCTCTAATTACAGCCAATTCCATGTTGACCAAGTAATTACTTGGCCAAACAAATATGTCAAACTGTGTAATTACACCCAATTACACTCAAATCCAATTCCAAAGAGGCTCTTAGGATTTCAGATATTGAATTTCAGTATTTCCAAATACCAATGTCTTCTACCCAAAAAAATAATTTAAAAATCCCAATGTCTGATGACCAAACCAATTTACAAATGCTAAACTTCAAACTGAAACTCGAAAAAAAAAAATTCAAAGTGAAATATATTGTTTATTGCCTAATGAAAACGTCTAGCTTGATTACTTAATTCTCTACTTTTACATTAAGTATTAAACATATTAGTAAGACATTAATTAAAAATTGTTTAAGGAGTGTATATTTCAAGTAAAATAATTTTTACTAAAAATATATTTTTTCCCGAGAGAAATTTATGATCAAATACAACAACTAAATTATTACTCTTTTCAACTTCAACTTCAGATATAGATCAATTCTGACTCAATCCATTATGATTCATCCTTAATATTTAAGGTAAATTGAGCAAAGTTTTGGACAATGTCCTCGAGCCAAGCCTAAATGTGTGACATTGAACTTTTCTCAATTTAGTATTATAATATCATATCCAGAAGTTGAAAGTAACGGAAATGAGGATATTGAGATGGATGTGTGGGAATACCAGAAGAGACAGGATCAAGAACGAGGTTATTCTGGATAAGGTGAGGGTGGCCCCCGTGAAGGTTAAGTTGCGGGAAGTAAGGCTGAGATGACACGAGCATGTGAGGAGAAAATGCCCGAAGGCCACAATAAGGAGGTGTGAGAGGTTGCACATACGTCTAAGGAGGGATAGATGGACGCCTAAAAAGTATTAGGGGAGAGGTGTTAAGCATGATACAACTTACTGAGGACATGACTGATGAAACTCACACACGCTCACAGATGAATTAAAAAGAGGAAATTGAGCTCACAGCTTCTTCTTCATTCAGTAAAGAGAAGAATGAAAATTACACCTATGTTCTATACACTACATTAAATATATACACATATCTAACCACTAACTAATATTTGACAGCCAACCCACGTGTAGGTACTTAATAACTTCTAATACTTACAGATACACCCATTAACTTAACTAAATTACATTAACTACCTTGGGCTCATATCACTAGTCTCATTACTCCCCCTCAAGTTGGAGGGTTCAAAGATACTAAGTAGCCCCAACTTGGAAACCAAGTATTCATGTTGTGGTCTACCGAGTCCTTTTGTTAGAATATCCTTCTGTTGCTCTCTTGATTGCACATATCTTGGTGCTACACTCCCATTCGGAACGTTCTCCCTTATGAAGTGGCAGTCAATTTTTATATGCTTTGTTCTCTCGTGGTAAACTGGATTCTCAGCAATCTGAATTGTTGCCTTGCTATCACATAGCAGTGTCACATGCAAATTCAATTGGACACCAAGTTCTGAGTATAGTCTGATTAGCCAAATAACCTCTTTACTACAGAAGCCATGCTTCTATACTCAGCTTCTGCTGAACTTTTAGAGATTGTTGTCTCCTTTTTTGATTTTCAGGATATCAATGAATCCCCAAACTTTACCAAGTACCTTGTCACTGATCTTATAGTGTTTGGGCATGAAGCCCAATTAGCATCACAATAGGCATTGAGCTGAGTTGTTGGCTTGCTTGACAATAAGACACCCATTCCTGGTTCTCTTTTGATATACCTAACTATTCTCAATGCTGCCTCCATGTGAGATCTCTTTGGATGTTGTAAGAACTGATGTACAGCAAAGCTTATGTCTGGCCTTGTCATGGTGAGGCACAGTAGCTTGCCTATCAATCTCTGATATGAGGCAACATCTTCTAAGAGTTCATCTCCCCTTTTTCCCATATGATTGTCATATTCCTTGCTAGCTAACTTCAGGTTGCACTCAAGAGGAGTCCATGCTGGTCTAACTCCCCCTAAACCTGATTCGAATATAAGCTGCAAAGCATATTTTCTTTGATTCATAAGAACTCCCTTGTTGGATCTTGCAAACACTATTCCTAGGACGAACTTCAATTCTCCTAGACCTTTTATCTTGAATGCTTGCTACAGAATGCATTTTGTCTCCAAGATCAAGCCTTTGTCATTGCCTGTGATCAGTAGGTCATCAACATAGACAAGAACCGCTGCTATCTTCTGTCCAATCTTCCTTGTCAACAAAGAATAATCTAGTTGACTTTGTACAATCCTGACTGTACTAATTCTTCCACAAGCTTCACATTGCACTGCCTTGATGCTTATTTTAGTCTATAAAGGTACTTAATAAGCTTGCATACCATGCCTGACTCCCCCTTGCTGGCAAAACCTTGAGTAATCTGCATATACACTTCATCATAAAGGTCTCCCTGTAGGAATGCATTGTGCACATCCATCTAATGAATGAGCTAGCCTTGAACTATTGTAATAGAGAGAACCACTCTCACTGTGACCATCTTGACAACAGTAGAAAAATTCTCCTAATAGTCAAGACCCTCCTTCTGATTATACCATTAAGCTACCAGCCTTGCCTTGTACCTTTCTATTGTTCCATCTGCTTTGTATTTTATTTTGTAAACCCACTTACATACTATTTCCTTCTTGCCTGGTAATAGAGGCATAATAATCCAAGTCATGTTCTCCTCCAGAGCAGACAACTCAGCTTTCATTGCATCAGTCCACTTGGGATCCTGTGATACCTCAAGGAAAGAAGCAGGCCCAACACTTGTTGAGTAGGCTGCTATGTGTGCCTGGTATTCGGGTGACAGACCTTCATAGCTCAGGTAGTTGTCTAGTGAGTAAACACATAAACTAGAAGCTTGTGTAGTTACATAGTCCTTTAGCCAAAGTGGTGGGGCCTTGTCCCTAGAAGACTTTCTCAGAGAAGTATTTGAATTTTGGGCATTCTGAGCTGGGCAAGGTTGTACCACTTCAACTCCAACTTCATGATTTGTGTCTCCATCTACAATCACTGTTGCAGAATCAACATGTTCTGCTGCTTCTCCAATAACAGGTTCTGCTTATGGCATGTCAGCCATGTCATCTTGGTAAAGAGGTGCTGATTCCTCTTTATTGTCATTGTCATAGTGTGGAACTTCCTTAATACGATGTGATCCTTCAGCAGCAGCTGGTTCAATAATACAATTCCCTTTAGCAGTGTCAAGTGCACCATTCTGAGAAGCAATTGGTATAGTAACGTCTTCATCATGTAGCCATTGACTAGGAACAAACAAGGGAGTTCTATAAACATCTGTAGATTTAAAGGGAAAAACATTCTCTCTAAAGGTGACATTCCTGCTAACAAAGAAACTTTTGTTAGTCAGATCAAATAACAGGTACCCTTTCTGAACTGTTGAAAAGACCATCACGGCACAAGCCAGTGCTATGGGTTAAAATTTGTCTCCTACAATTGATGGAACAACATTATATAGACATCTTGGAACTCTTATGTGATCCATTGAGGGGATCTTTTTGAAACACCTCAAAAGGTTACTTTCTTCAAGCACTGGGGTTGGCATCCTGTTAATTAAGTAGGCAGCCATCAATACACACTTACCCTAAAATTTAAGAGGGATATGTCCCTGAAACCTTACTTCTCTAGCTACTTCCAGTAAATGCTTGTGCTTCTTTTATACCGTTTCATTCTGTTGTGGTGTATATGGACATGATCTTTGATGTATGATCCCAAGAATACTAAATAAGCTAGCACATTCGGAATTAATGAATTCTGTTCCATTGTCAGTTCTTATCATCTTCACCTTATTTTTGAATTGGTTATGCGCCATTAGCAGAAAGTCTTTGATTACTACTATTACATCTTACTTTAGTTTCAACAAGTAAATCCAGGTCACTCTTGAATGATCATCAACTATTATTAAGAAGTATTTATTACCATCATAGTAGGCACACTAAATGGTCCCCAAACATCCATATGTAGAAATTAAAACACACCTTCTGCTCTAGTATTACTAGTAGGAAATGATAAGTTTGCTTGTTTTGCCAAAGGGAATACATCACAGTTATTCATTACATTTCTACATTCTTCTTCACTAATGCGTAGTAGTTGTCTCATGACTCTTGCAGAGGGATGTCCCATCCTTCTAGGCCAGAGCTGCAATGTGTTTAGGTCCAATCTAGCAATCAGTGAGTGTGCGAGCTTGTTTTCTTGTCTCTTATTAGGATCTACAGTAGTTAGCAGGTAGAGTCCATCTGCTTCTCTACCAATTCCCTTCACTTTCCCAGTGTAGATGTTCTGGAACACACAAATAGCCAGGAAAGAAAGCAACCATACATTTAAGTTCCATTATCAATTTAGAGACTGACAACATGTTGTACTTGAGATCAGGGATATACAACATATTTTGGACTTACTGGTTTCTCCTATTCTCCAACTTCCAATGTGTGATACTGCTACCTTGGTTCCATTAGGCAAATTTTCTATTTTGCTATTGTTTTTCATTACTTCCATTGTATCTGATGACAAGCTATAGATGGAGGCCATATGATTTGCTGCTCCATTATCTATAATCCAACTGGGAGACTTAGCTGTATCATTTACCAAGCAAGCACTACATCAGGACATACCTGCCATGTTGGCTGAGGTGTCAAGCACTCCTTTTTATTCAGCATCTTCAAGATCTGGTTGAATTGTTCCTGAGTAAACACTGGTGCTATGCCAAAGTCGGATGATGTGGTGGCCCTATCATTGAATTGAGTTGCATTCCTGTTTCCCTGGTGCTGTGGTTGAGCATCTTCAACTGATGCAGAATTAGCAGAAATGAATCCCCCTTTCTTCTTAGGCTTGAAGTCTGTTGGATAGCCAACGATTTTGTAGCAGTTTTCTTGAGTGTGCCCTTTCATTTTGCAAAAATCACAGTATAGATTATAGCCTTTTTAGGTCTAAATGGAGCACCACTTCTAGTTGTCATTAAGGCAGTTGGATCACGTCCCCCAGCCATGTCTGGAGGATTTCTCATGGATCATTGACTCTCACACTCCATTAACATTGAGTAAGCTTTGTTCACAGAAGGAACTAGTACCAACCATCGTCAATATCTGACTGCGAGCTTGTTCATATGAATCGTTCAAGCCCATTAGGAACTGTGTTGACACCCAATTTTTTCCTATATATTTTCAATATGCAAAATACATTTAAAATAGCATATATATGCATATATAAGCATGTCCAAGCATTTTATTATTTTTCCCATAATTTTTAAGTTTTTTTTAAAACTGATTTATTTCCCTTTTTCATCCATAAAATCCTAATAATTATCTCCAAAATTATTTTTTTTGGTAATTCATCTATTGTATTTTCATATTTATGCCAAAACAGGGCTAAGGTAATTTTTACATATTTTTTACAATTTTATTTAGTAATTTTAAAGCTAATTGCATATAATTGCAATATTAGCCATTTTAAGGTCTAATTGCGTTTTATGTTCATAAAATCGAGTCTTATATTTTTAAATTGATATTTATGTGTTATATATCATTTTGACCTTTTAAAATTAATTTTCAGAAACTATTTGCTATATTTTTATAAAATAAAAAGGGGAAAATGGCTATTTAACTCGTAGCCACATTTGGCTTCCAATTTAACCCCAAATCAAGCCCCAATTCCCCAGCCCATTTTAATTTTTACCCGACCCTAACCCTTATAAAACCAACCCAAACCCGGATCCCCCACCTACCCTTTTAATCTAGGTCGTTGATCACTCAGATCAACGGCTACCATTCATCCTTCCATAATTAAACCCAAATGACCCCTTAACCTACTTCATTTCTCACCACCGGCCACCCTTGAATCCCTCTCCTCTCAATTCTCTCTGCAGCCTCGCATAAACCCTAGCCGCCGCCACCCAATTCCACCCCAATTCCTTTCAGTCCCTACCTAATCCATGGACTCCCATGGCGTTTTGATACGTGTACTCGTCTCCGATGTCTTCTGGTTACCTATTTTCATGATTCCATGGACAGATCTCGAAGAGATCCAGTCCATTCTTGGTTCAACTTCAATCTCTGGTCTTTTTCCGGCCATCCATGGCTTTTCAAGTCAGATCCTTGACTTTTCCGGCTAGATTGGTAACTTTTCAAAGTCTTTCTCACTTTCTCTGGGTTCTTTGAAACCCTAGCTCTAAGAGTTGTTCGATTGTTTCTTTCAGATCTGTCTTAGATCTGTGCTTGTTATGAACTTCTTAGTGTTTTCTTAAAGGTTCTCCGATTTTCTTTCAAAGT
>NC_031999.1:53917140-53931345 GCF_001879085.1 Nicotiana attenuata | reverse complement strand
GAGTTTTACTACTACAACTGATTTCAATCACCTCTGTCACTAATTGCTTTCAAAATTGACTATCAGTCCAGCTTTTTTTTTCAAATAAATCTCTTTCAACATGTGTTCGGCACTTCCACTATATTCTTAGAATCTAGGTTCTGCCCCTCTTGTGTGAGCCTTGCCTTGGGACCCTTGAGCTCCCTCTGAACTTGGACACATAAGAGCTGGCCCTTCCATACTGCACTCATTCTGTTGGTTATGCAAATCTGGGTGTGAGCACTGCTCAGGACCCCATGAGGTCCTTGGGGAACTATGACACACCTAGATATGAGAAAGGCTTTGGAATAACATTGGCATTGAAGTGATTAATTACATAACTCAGAGAGGAAGTCAAGATCAGACTTCCTATGGTTGTAGCTTCTTGTTTTTTCTTCTTTCATTTCTGTTCATGTAATTCAATCCTATTGTTTGTAATAACTTGTAAACAAGTATGGGGTTGGCTAGTGAAAAGGGATGGGAAATATGCATGTTTTAGCTATTTAAAGGGTAGAAAGCATGTCACTAGGTCTACATTCCTACTTGCGCAATAGAATCCCTGCATAGGACTTGTTTCATGCATTATAGATCCTTTTCCTTAGGATTTACACTTATCATTTTTCAGCATGTCCATTTCACTATCACACCACTTAGCAATTCCTGTGTTAAATGTATTAATGACCAGTATTTCTGCAATCATGTTCCTACTGCTATGCACACTTAGAGATCCTGTTTTAGGCTAAATAACACTAACAAGTATATCATCTCTGCATATCCTAGTAATTACTGTTCTATACGCTGTAATACTTGCGCATATAGAAATCCTGTTTAGGGTTCTGCATATATATTCTTCCGCACCTCTGCATGTTAGATATCATGTCTTTAGGATTCTATTTGTATATCCGCTTAAGCACACTTAGGCTAACTACGAATGCATAAAAAGGAATAAAACAATTTCATTTAGTCTTTACAACTAATTGGCCATAATTTCTATGTGTTGAACACCTAGAACAGCATGTTTAGGTAATAACAATAGTCTCCAAGTGTCAATAATCCTGAATAACTACTGAACCCTGTTCACGCCTAGGCAAGCCTTAGGTAATTACTTAAATAAAACTGGAACTGCCTCTGTTTAATAATCAACTGCTACAACCAGCAGACAGGCCTGATTCGGACTTCTTTTGAGCTATATAATGAATCTGGTTCTGACTCAAACACCCTGCTTTAGGATTTAAAATTCAGACCTTAAATGTGTTTAAGTCATGCTGTTTATATGCATTATTTGCGTAAGGTTTACATGAGCCGTTTTTAATTGTTTATATGTTTCCCCTCTAAATGCAGTTCTACTTGTTTTTGTATGTCGCCCTAGCATTTTACCTTAAACCTAGAGTCAGCTTAGAACTTCCCTCTTATAGGAATAGTAGTCCTAAATTCCTCCGGAACTGATAGGAATGGGACGGGTAGCAGCATGCAATAGAGGTCGAGACCAATCCTCGCTTTAATACCTTCACGGGGTGGGAAGGGTATATATGGATATGATGACCGGTGCGCTAATACCACGTGTATCCCCTCTTCTGAGGAGTGCCATACCGGGTATTGCATTGATGTGATCCATATTACAGACAATTCTAGGACCCCTTTACATTCATCAGCATGCTTAGATTATAACTCTTTTCAAAACCTTGCTTTCATTAATCGTTTTCAAATACTTGTGTATTTAAATTTAAAATCCCCTATTATTTGACCCTTTTTTGTTTACTTGCTAATTGCACAAATTCACAAAAAACTATCTGGCCGGGAACTATACTAGTGGATCCTGAGGGGTGCCTAATACCTTCCCCTTGGGATAATTTCAAGACCTTACCCTATCTCTGGTTATCAAATATAGTTGTACTTGAACCCCATAGGTGCCCTAATGCACCTTAAAATCGTTAGATGGCGACTCTTCAAAATTGCAAAGCCCCTTTCCCAAAAGGGAAGCGTTGTCCCATCCAAATGTCATAAACCCGATTTCGCGAGAAAAAGGGGGCGCGACAGCATGGAGACTCTACTGGGGATTTTTAGGCTTTTACCATTTCAGATTGTTTCTTGTGAATTCATACCTCTCCCTATGTGCAATTATTTGTTTAATTCCTTTAAGCATTTAATTTCTTCTTTAAAAGCAAAACTGGCGTATCTCCCTTGTTTCTTTCCTTTATTGCTTTAAATTATGAAATTGTTGTATTTATCGCTTTCTTAATGTGCAAATACATGTCAACATGCTTTTAATTATTGCATAATCATGCTCAACATCATACTCCACTCGTGCCAAAATAAATACTATAGCAACGCTTATAATGAGTGGTTGCGCTCTTCCTATATCATTACCCCTTAAATTCGGAAGCATATTTGTGGTAAAACTAGTCGATCAGCGGTGCAGTGACAGTTCTGAGCCTTCCCCCTTGAGTTGTCCGCTCAAGGGTACCAGTCTAAAACCCCATAGAAACCTCACTCTATTCAAACTATGCATGCATCATGGTCAAACCTAGCCGGATCAGTTATGTTGTCCACATAATGACCCTTTAAGATAGCCTTGTCCAAAGTCCATTGGGTTTCCCTAAACCCAAATGGACGTCGTCACTTTCTGTGCATTTATTTGGAGAACTAGATGCTTCATGCTAATTATTGATATTAAATAGTCGAGTCTGGTGGGGGTAGGGGCCTAACCTTATTTGCCTTGCAGAAATATGAGGCACGAAGTCCCCAGATTCGGCATGGTCACCAACATCCACCCAAGGTTGCTAAGCTGGTGGAAAGATTTACACTCTAGTGACCAAAATCTCATCAGAAAATATCTGGGAAATCTACCATCCCTTTTGGAGATCCAACCTAATAACATGATCATAGGAGCTGCACATTGTTTTGGGATTGTGAAAGGGCCGTGTTCTGCTTTGGGGGCATTGAAATGACACCCTTGCTGGAGGAGATAGGAGGACTGGCCGGTCTAGTGTGGGAAACTCCGGGTTTGCTAATGCCTGAGAATCGCAAAGGCAGGGGCTTCCTTAAAATGATGGGTTTGAAGAAGAATTCAGAATTAACATGCCTGAAGGAATCATACATCCTTTTTGACTACCTGTATGAAAGGCACGGTCACAGCAAATCTTACCGTACCTACTCTGGCGAGTTTGCCATCACATCCTTGGGACACGTCCATCGCAGGGTTTTCGTCTTCATATTTTGCTTCCTGGGTCTAATTGTATTTCCGATGAAGAAAGGTAGAATTCATATTAGGCTGGCTATGGTAACCAAAACCCTAATGGAGGGGATTGGTGGGCAGGCATTCAGTATTGTACCCATGATTATTGCAGACATATACCGAGCCTTAGAAAAGTGTCAACAAGGAGCGAAGCACTTCGAAGGCTGCAATCTGCTACTTCAACTTTGGCTCATAGAGCATCTCCAAAAGGGCGAATATTGACAAGAAATTCAGCGAAGGGATTGGGATGATCACATCGCTTTCCACCATCCGAAGCGAATGAATTACATCCCCGACATGTTCGCTCAGCCTGAGGATGCTAAAGGGTGGGTTGAGCTATTTGATAATCTGACCGAAGAACAGGGTCAATGGATGTTCGAGTGGTTTCCGACAGAGGAGTTCATCGCCCGATCCAGAGATGCACCTTTCCTGATACTAATTGGTCTCAGGGCAACCTAACCTTACGTCCCTCTTCGAGTTATGAGGCAAGCTGGTAGGAAGCAAGTCATACCCAGGGTCGACATGATGAGCCACTTTCGAGCCGACCTACAAAACGATGATAGTCCCTACAAGTGCCAAGCCCAACACATGTGGCATTGCAAGATCGTAATGGGAAGAGACACCATAGAGCCAGGCAGATATCATGCCGATTGTACTCCTTTCTATTCAGGTTGGTTGGAAGACAATCATGATGGTTTGGGCCAGCAAGGGTTTGTTCGAGGCCACAGGATTATAAATGAAAAGGCCGAGGCTCAAGTCAAGTACAACCAGTTGCGCAAAAGGATCCGTGAGTGCGAGAGCGAACACCGCGAAATACAAGAGTCCAACTAGAAGCTGATTGAGGAATGGAAAGACATGGCTACCAACGCCAACAAAAGGCTGGGTACTTGGAGCGAGGAATAGTAGAACTGGAAAGAAAGTATATTAAAAGGGTTGAAGATTGTCAAGAGGCTAAAGGGACCGAAGGTGGATATCTAGCCAGAGCATACCTGTTTCTAGGACTTCGCGAGTTGGGGAAGCTGTTCGACGGAGCCAAGGATGCCGAATCTGGGGAAGGTCCTTCTGGGACCAAGTAGATAGGAGTTTATCTTTTTCGCTTTAAAATGTAACAAGGCCAGTGGCCATTAGTAACTATTATTTCCTGTTTATTTAATGTTGATTTGGGATTCGTCTTATCTTTATCAATGAAATGAGGCATTTAGCATTCCAAGTTCTCCAAATCAACTTGTTGCTAGGCCCACCTCGGGCACAACGAGGTTCCCAAATTAGGATACGCTTTACATTCATGCACCACGTGTTTAAATATCGCAATACTTTTTATGATCCTCACTAACTTGGTTACCTTTTTGTTTTAATTTTGTTTTGTTATTCCCCTCCCCAAAGGTTAGTTCGTGCACTCTGGCAACATCATCTTATTCCACGAGATCTAGGGGGATATCTCAAGAATTGGACCATCAGAACAACCAGAGCCCGACGAACCTCGAGGTAGCAAGGCTAAAACAAGCATCATTCATTGTCTTTATTTACCAAATGATTTTTTCTTTTCGCATTTTTCAATTCCCGCAATAAGATCGTCGATGTTCAAAACAATTATTCAAAAGCATGTTTGATTTTTCTTATGATTTAAATATTTATTGCTATCTCTCCTTACTTTACCAATACAGCATTACTATTACCTATCTTGATGAATCAATAACTGTGACATGCAATGAGACAACGCAACAAACGGACATTGATTCAGAAGAAGATGACATACCTGATAAGATTGTCAAAGAAGTTGAGAACTTTGAGAACAGGCCTAAGTCCAATATGGACGAAACCGAAATTGTTAACCTGGGAGATGCAGAAAATGTCAAGGAAACACGAATCAGCATTCACCTATCACCGTCAGAGAAGAAAGAATACACAGAGTTTCTAAAGGAGTATGAGGACATATTCGCCTGGTCGTATGATGACATGACCGGTCTGAGTACGTCTATTGTGGATCACAAACTGCCAACCGATCCAATGTGTCCACCAGTAAAGCAAAAGCTCAGAAAGTTCAAACCTGATATGAGTCTGAAAATCAAGGATGAAGTCACCAAGCAGATCAAAGCTAAGGTTCTCAGGGTGGTTGAGTACCCGACATGGTTAGCCAACATTGTGCCAGTACCAAAGAAGGATGGGAAGGTAAAAGTCTGTGTCGACTACAGGGATCTCAACCGGGCCAGTCCGAAAGACGACTTCCCTTTGCCGAATATACACATCCCGATTGACAATTGCGCCAAGTATGAGCTACAGTCATTCGTGGATTGCTTCGCTGGTTACCATCAGATCTGGATGGATGAGGAAGATGCTGAGAAAACGGCTTTCATTACCCCGTGTGGAGTGTATTGTTACAAGATGATGCCATTCGGCCTGAAGAATGCAGGGGCCACCTACATGAGGTCCATGACAACCGATTTCCATGATATGATACACAAGGAGATAGAGGTATATGTGGATGATGTTATCATCAAATCCAAGAAGTCCACTGACCACATAGATGATCTAAGGAAGTTTTTCGATAGACTACGGAGGTACAACCTGAAACTAAACCCCGCAAAGTGTGCATTTGGGGTTCCTGCTGGGAAGTTGCTTGGGTTTATTGTGAGCCGCCTAGGAATAGAACTGGATCCATCAAAGGTCAAAGCCATTCAAGAATTACCACCGCCAAAGAACAAGAAGGATGTGATGAGTTTCTATGGAAGGCTGAACTACATCAGCCGATTCATAGCACAGTCCACAGTTATCTGTGAGCCAATCTTTAAAATGTTAAAGAAGGACGCCGCTACCAAATGGACCGATGACTGCCAGAAGGCTTTCGACAGAATCAAGGAGTACCTATCAACACCACCAATCTTAGTCCCGCCCAAGCCAGGTAGACCCTTATTACTCTACCTTGCAGTGTTAGATGGAGCTTTCGGCTGTGTTCTGGGGCAGCATGATGAAACAGGGAGAAAGGAACAAGCCATTTATTATCTCAGTAAGAAGTTCACCCTGTACGAGGACCGGTATTCTATTTTGGAATGCACCTGTTGCGCTTTGACTTGGGTAGCTCAGAAGCTGAGACATTACTTTTGTTCCTATACTACGTATCTCATATCGAGGATGGATCCTTTGAAGTACATCTTTTAGAAACCCATGCCCACTGGCAAGCTAGCCAAGTGGCAAATCCTGTTGAGTGAGTTCGACATTGTTTACGTGACTCAGAAAGCGGTCAAGGGATAGGCACTGGCAGACCACCTTGCTGAAAACCCTGTAGATGGAGAATACGAACCCTTGAAAACTTATTTTCCTGATGAAGAGGTATCATTCATAGGAGAAGACATTGCAGAATCCTATGACGGTTCGAGAATGTTCTTCGATAGAGCAGCAAACTTCAAAGGAGTTGGCATAGGAGCAGTCTTGGTATCAGAAACTGGTTAGCATTATCCAGTGTCTGCCAAACTCAGGTTCCCCTACACCAACAATATGGCCGAGTATGAAGCCTGCATCTTAGGGCTCAAAATGGCCATTGACATGAACGTGCAGGAGTTGCTAGTGATTGGAGATTCGGATTTACTTATACGTCAGGTACGAGAAGAATGTGCAACCAAGAACTCCAAGATACTCCCGTATCTGCATCATGTACAAGAATTGAGAAAGAGGTTCACGAAGACAAAATTCCAACATGTTCTCAGAGTCCAGAATGAATTCGCCGATGCATTGGCCACCCTATCATCTATGATACAGCATCCCGACAAGAATTTCATTGATCCCATTCCGGTGAAAATTCATAATCAGCCAGCTTACTGTGCCTATGTTGAAGAGGAAGCAGACGGAAAGCCTTGGTTTCATGATATCAAGGAATATTTGGCAAAAGGAGAGTACCCGGTGCTTACCAATCATACTCAGAAATGCACACATCGGAGATTGTCCAACAACTTCTTTCACAGCGGAGGAATCCTGTATAGGAGGACTCCTGAGTTGGGACTATTAAGGTGCGTTGATGCAAAAGAAGCGTCCAAGCTACTAGAGGAAATTCATGCTGGGACCTGTGGTCCACATATGAACGGTATTGTCTTAGCAAAGATGATACTCCGGGCTGGTTACTTTCGGATGACTACCGAAACAGACTGCATCCAGTATGTCCGGAAATGCCATCGCTATCAGATACATGCAGACATGATAAAGGTACCTCCAAGCAAACTGAACACAACAAGCTCACTGTGGCCGTTCACCGCTTGGGGAATGGACGTCATCGGACCAATCGAGCCTGCCGCTTCAAACAGACACAGGTTTATCCTAGTGGCAATCGACTATTTCACCAAGTGGGTCGGAGTAGCATCTTACAAAGCAGTGACTAAGAAAGTCGTGACAGACTTCGTCCGCGGCCGCATTGTTTGTCGATTCTGTATTCCAAAGTCAATCATTACTGATAATGGCTCCAATCTCAACAGCGATTTGATGAAAACTATGTGTGAAACCTTCAAGATCAGACACAAGAATTCCATAGCCTGCAGGCATCAAATGAATGGAGCCGTAGAAGCCGCCAACAAGAATATCATGAAGATATTGAGGAAAATGATAGAAAAGCATAAAAAGTGGCACGAGAAGTTATCATTTGCTCTATTGGGGTATCGCACCACAGTGCGCACATCAACCGGGGCAACCCCTTATATGCTGGTTTACAGTACAGATGTTGTCATTCCCGCCAAAGTAGAAATTCCTTCCCTAAGGATCATATAGGAAGCTGAGCTCGACGACGCAGAATGGGTGAAGAGTCGCTACGAGCAACTAGCCCTTATAGACGGAAAGAGAATGAATGCGGTCGGCCATGGTCAACTCATCAGAACAGAATGTCCAGAGCCTTCAACAAAAGAGTCAAGCCAAGACAGTTCACACCAGGGCAGCTGGTGTTAAAGAAAATTTTCCCGCATCAAGATGAAGCCAAAGGGAAGTTCTCTCCCAACTGGCAGGGCCCATACATGGTTCACCAGGTTTTGACAGGAGGAGCCCTCATACTTGCAGAAATGGACGGAGAAGTTTGGCCAAAGCCGATCAATTCAGATGAAGTCAAGCATTACTATGTGTAATCTTTATGCTTTCCTTATATGATGTAAATTGAACTACACCTGACCTGATTCCCGTTTAAGAGGGGATATGTAGGCAGCCCTATGGGTTCGATCACAATTCAATATAATTTTCATTTTGACCCGAAATTGGAAACTAGGGCAGAATTTTGAGGAGGACCCTCAAAATTCCGAAGTAATTTCAGCCGATAGCCGCACGAGCAACAGTCTACGTCACAGTCGTCAGTTCATCTAAAAGCTATTTTTAATTATACATTTATGTCATACTTTTACAAAATCATGCGTGTTTATTTTTTGAAACTGCTTCGTTTAGCAACGGTACCCCAATGATGCAGACGGTATCACCAGATCAAAGCAGAACGAGTCAAGCAAAGCCAACGGGGATACGAACTAACCTTTCCCCCCTTACAGAACTCACGATTTTTCTTTGGATGCAGGCACAAGGATAGCTTATTAAAACATACTGCACACTCATGGAGCAAACGTTGTTCAAGGATACGACTCTCTTCACCATTACACTTTCCAACATTTGCTATCCGCACACCAGTGATGTCCCGTATGTCACAATGCTCCCAGTAATCACAATGCTGCAATATGCTATCAGCTAAGAAAACTCTACTGCCATTTGTTATCTTATGTATTGCATAAGGCTACCATTCTGCCTTCCAACTTGCATAAGGCTACTATTCTGCCTTCCGAGGTTAAGCTCTACCTCTATCTGCATCTACATTGCATAAGGCTACCATTCTGCCTTCCAACTTGCAAAAGGCTACTATTCTGCCTTCCGAGGTTAAGCTCTACCTCTATCTGCATCTGCATTGCATAAGGCTACCATTCTGCCTTCCAACTTGCATAAGGCTACTATTCTGCCTTCCGAGGTTAAGCTCTACCTCTATCTGCATCTGCATTGCATAAGGCTACCATTCTGCCTTCCAACTTACATAAGGCTACTATTCTACCTTCCGAGGTTAAACTCTACCTCTATCTGCATCTGCATTGCATAAGGCTACCATTCTGCCTTCCGAGACTAAACGATGTCTCCATCCACATTGCAGGGCTGAAAGATCGCCACATTGCTCGGCTGAAAGATCACCACATTGCTCGGCTGAAAGATCGCCACATTGCACGGCTGAATCGCCACATTGCACGGCTGAAAGATCGCCACATTGCACGGTTGAAAGATCGCCACATTCTTCATGGGCTGAAATATCACCAACTCATCCAAAGGCGTCATCGTTCGGAGGCACCATCTTCATAGCCCGAGAACACCATGTCATGGCCCGAGGATTTCAGTCAATCTTTTGCATATCATCATTCAAAGGCATCATGGTTCGGAGGCACCATCCTCATAGCCCGAGAACATCATTTGATGGCCTACGAATCCTTTATTAAATGCTTCATGGCCCAGGACATCATGGTCTAAAGACGTCATCCTAACCGTCCAAAGACAGCATCCATGGTCCAACGGGAATTTGCATCATGTTTAAATTTACGCACAATATATGCTTGTATTGCTTATTTACAGGAAAACTGGCAAGCAACAGCCATCCCGGTGGGAGCGGTTCCGCTCCAGCGCCCGCAGCCATATAAAACCTAACCATTCCCGTAAACCGTCCACTCACCCAGCCTTAGATATTGCGTCTGCTTTTGAAATATCTTCATCGGCACACCCCGCAGGTGAATCCTGAACTACATACAGCCTGATTCCTGTACTACCAGGGATATGTAGGCAGCTCAGAAGCCAGGGTGCAGCCTGAATCTTCCCAAATCATTTCGCTCGGTCAAAATTGGCCGTCATATCTTTACCCGAAAACTCTATCATCCTTCCCGGGTAAAGAGGGGCAGCTGTTGACACCCAATTTTTCCCTATATATTTTCAATATGCAAAGTACTTTCAAAATAGCATATATATGCATATATAAGCATGTCCAAGCATTTTATTATTTTTCCCATAATTTTTAAGGTTTTTTTAAAACTGATTTATTTCCCTTTTTCTTGCATAAAATCCTAATAATTATCTCCAAAATTATTATTTTTGGTAATTCATCTATTTTATTTTCAAATTTATGCCAAAATAGGGCTAAGGTAATTTTTACATATTTTTTACAATTTTATTTAGTAATTTTAAAGCTAATTACATATAATTGCAATATTAGCCATTTTAAGGTCTAATTGCGTTTTATGTTCATGAAATTGAGTCTTATATTTTTAAATTGATATTTATGTGTTATAAATCATTTTGGCCTTTTAAAATTAATTTTCAGAAACAATTTGCAATTTTTTTATAAAATAAAAAGGGGAAAATGGCTATTTAACTCGTAGCCACATTTGGTTTCCAATTTAACCCCAAATCAAGCCCCAATTCCCCAGCCCATTTTAATTTTTACCCGACCCTAACCCTTTTAAACCAACCCAAACCCGGATCCCCCACCTACCCTTTTAATCTAGGCCGTTGATCACTCAGATCAACGGCCACCATTCACCCTTCCATAATTAAACCCAAATGACCCCTTAACCTACTTCATTTCTCACCACCCGCCGCCCTTGAATCCCTCTCCTCTCAATTCTCTCTGCAGCCTCACATAAACCCTAGCCGCCGCCATCCAATTCCACCCCAATTCCTTTCAGTCCCTACCTAATCCATGGACTCCCATGGCGTTTTGATACGTGTACTCGTCTTCTATGTCTACTGGTTACCTATTTTTGTGATTCCATGGACAGATCTCGAAGAGATCCAGTCCAGTCTTGGTTCAACTTCGATCTCTGGTCTTTTTTCGGCCATCCATGGCTGTTCAAGTCAGATCCTTAACTTTTCCGGCTAGATCGGTAACTTTTCAAAGTCTTTCTCACTTTCTCTGGGTTCGTTGAAACCCTAGCTCTAAGAGCTGTTCGATTTTTTCTTTCAGATCTGTCTTAGATCTGTGCTTGCTATGAACTTCTTAGTGTTTTCTGAAAGGTTCTCCGATTTTCTTTCAGAGTAACCCTTCATTTTCAAATTAGGGTTTCCTAAACTTTTCTCCGATTTTCAGTGTGTTTTTATGATTTTACTATGCCTGTCCATGTTTGTTGCTGCCTGTTTCATCGTGCTAAAATCCCTAAGTGTTTTGGCTCTACCTGGGTTTCTAAAACTCTCTTGGTTTATTTTATAAGCATGTTTGGTTCGATTTAGTTCTTTGTGTTTGAACCTTTTTTGTCTTGTTTGACTTATCCGATTCTGAGTTCTTACCATTTTTTTTAACTTGACTATTGCATAAACCCTAATTTCTTAAAAAACAGGTTTTTCCTTACTTGTTGCTATGAGTTTGGAAACATTACTTGTTTCTGTGTTTTGATCTCCTTTACCTGTTACAATGTTTTCTTCACTTTTGATTGTATGTGACCACTTGACCTTGTTGCCCACTGTGCTTCGCGTAGGTTTCTTTACTACTGAATCCTAGCTTACTCCTGCTACTGTTGTATGTCTAATTTGCTCCTCTTTGTCAATATGTTTGACCCTGCACGTCTAATATGCCTGTCCATCCTTTGCTATTTATATGTTGAAGTGCAGAGTCATGCTTCTTTCTTGATTGATCTTTCCTTCTCTATTTATACTTGTGCTACTGCTTTGTCTAGCCGGCTGAAAGCCAAAGCTAGACTGTGGAATCCTGCTTATGTTACCTTTCTGCACCTTGCTTTCTCTACTGGTATGTCCTAGTTAATTTTTTCAAGCCTCAACAACAATATGCTTCCTTAATTGTTTCAGTTTCCCTCATTCTTGTTTACTTCTACTTGTGGTTATGTTAAAACACATTATCAGCATGCTATAATATCCCCTTTCCCCTCTAGATTAATGCATTCCCTTATGTTTGTCACTTATTGTGTGCTTGCTATCCTATGAATCCCAAACCCCTATCCCCTCCAATGTGTTGTGTTCTTCTGGCTGGATTGTGATCATGCCAGTATCAGCTATTGCTGTGCATGTCCAAACTAGACCCCTGCTGTGGTCATGTGCTTACAGACAAGTGTATCCCCAAAGTCCCTTGACCCCCTTTGAATGACTACTGATTCTGTGTAGAGTTTTACTACTACAACTGATTTCAATCACCTCTGTCACTAATAGCTTTCAAAATGGATTATCAGTCCAATTTTTTTTTTAAATAAATCTCTTTCAACATGTGTTCTGCACTTCCACTATATTCTTAGATTCTAGGTTCTGCCCCTCTTGTGTGAGCCTTGCCTTGGGACCCTTGAGCTTCCTCTGAACTTGGACACATAAGAGCTGGCCCTTCCACACTGCACTCATTCTGTTGGTTATGCAAATCTGGGTGTGAGCACTGCCCGGGACCCCTTGAGGTCCTTAGGGAACTCTGACACACCCAGATATGAGAAAGGCTTTGGAATAACATTGGCATTGAAGTGATTAATTACATAACTCAGAGAGGAAGTCAAGATCAGGCTTCCTATGGTTGTAGCTTCTTGTTTTTTCTTCTTTCATTTCTGTTCATGTAATTCAATCCTATGGTTTGTAATAACTTGTAAACAAGTATGGGTTGGCTAGTGAAAAGGGATGGGAAATATGCATGTTTTAGCTATTTAAAGGGTAGAAAGCATGTCACTAGGTCTACCTTCCTACTTGCGCAATTGAATCCCTGCATAGGACTCGTTTCATGCATTAGAGATCCTGTTCCTTAGGATTTACACTTATCATTTTTCAGCATGTCCATTTCACTATCATACCACTTAGCAATTCCTGCGTTAAATGTATTAATGACCAGGATTTCTGCAATCATTTTCCTACTGCCATGCACACTTAGAGATCCCGTTTTAGGCTAAATAACACTAACTAGTATATCATCTCTGCATATCCTAGTAATTACTGTTCTATACGCTGTAATACTTGCGCATGTAGAAATCCTATTTAGGGTTCTGCATATACATTCTTCTGCATCTCTGCATGTTAGATATCATGTCTTTAGGATTCTATTTGTATATCCGCTTAAGCACACTTAGGCTAACTACAAATGCATAAAAAGGAATAAAACAATTTCATTTAGTCTTTACAACTAATTGTCCATAATTTCTCTGTGTTGAACACCTAGAACAACATGTTTAGCTAATAACAATAGTCTCCAAGTGTCGGTAATTGTCACGACCCAAACCGAAGGGCCGCGACGGGCACCCGGTGCCTTACTCAACCGAGTACCAACGTAACATATCTTTCTTATCATACTATCATGGGTAAATGAGCTACAAAACCCTTCATGAGATAACAAGAATAAAACATAAGGGAATACTCAACATATGATGACCCAACATGATATACAAACTTATACATGTGACATACGGGCCTATAAGGCTGACATGACTATTTTTAAACTCAAAACATAGGCCGACAAGGCCATACAAGTACCCATACACCTGATATCTGTCTGCAAGCCTCTAAGAGTACATAAAATCATAAAGGTCGGGACAGGGCCCCGCCATACCAATCAATACATATCCAAAGCATACTGACCAAATAGGCAACTCCGGAGCAAGTGGAGTACACCAACACCTTCGCTGAGCTGATAGCCTACTAGGAGGAATGTCAACCTGTCTATCGGGACCTGCGGGCATGAAATGCAGTGTCCCCAGGCAAAAGGGACGTCAGTACGAATAAAGTACCGAGTATGTAAGGCAGGAAAGTATAAACAAGATCAGTAACGTAAAGAGAGATAGAGGAGATACAACCTGTAACATCTGAGTGCCTCTGGGGGCTACTGACATGAAATGCATAATACATATATATACATAAGCTTTTAAAAACATACGCCTCTGTGGGCATCATCATCATCATATCATACCCGGCCTCAAAGAGGACTCGGTAAAAACGTACCCGGC
>NC_031999.1:53890800-53916621 GCF_001879085.1 Nicotiana attenuata | reverse complement strand
GCAATACAACACCATAGAAGTGACTTAAGCTAATCCAAGTATTATCTTGTAGTTTATCATCCTAACAACTTAACCAACATACAAGCAAGCTTAAGCACAATTAGTAGGCTGTTATACTCACCTTAGACAGCAGCAACAACTTGGAATTTCATCCAAATACAGCCCACAACAATCCTCAATGACAACACAACCTCAAAGAGGTGTTGTTCTTCACTAGAACTAGGTTTTGATGTTGAAATATGGTGTAATCACTTTGGAATCACTTCAAACCCTTGTGGAATCTGTTTAGAAGGGTTAGGAGAAGTTTGGAGACGAATTTGAGTTGAAAATAAGTGAAAAATAGGCGTCCAAATCGTTTATAAAGTGAAGTAGGTCGACCACCGCCTAAGTGGGTCCCATTGGGAGCTGCTTGCGCGGTCTCGTGAAAACGCGAATATCTCTCTACTCCGATGTCGTATTGATGAACGGTTTAATGAGTTAGAAACTAGACTCGTAGATCTTAAATTTGGTAGGTAGAACACCCCATGATTCCAAGTATATTGGGAGAAAAGTGCATCTACATTTGACCTAAATTTCAGCACATTATGAATGCAACTTGTGATGACCTTTGCTAACTTTTGTTCCATAACTCGTTTGACTTAAAAACATAACACACGACTATCATACGACTACAATAACTCATAAATTAACCTCCTCATCTTGTTAATCACCCTAGTCTCACCCCAAAATAATATGTTATAACATTCCAAACTTGTCGATTTTTGACGAAACTTATTTTCTTCAATTCGTTTAGCGACTAAGCTTTCCAACCCTTTTGGTACTTGTTATTCATGATCTTAAATATTTGTAACCTCCAAGGTAACATGATTAACTTACTTTATTTGCTTCCAAATATAATCTCATTTTCGAGCTTACATCAATGACTTACGACGTACTCTCCCGTATGAAAACTTGGGGTGTAACAGTAATCCTGAATAACTACTGAACCCTGTTCACGCCTAGGCAAGCCTTAGGTAATTACTTAAATAAAATTGGAACTGCCTCTGTTTAATTATCAACTACTACAACCAGCAGACGTGCCTGATTCGGACTTCTTTTCTGAGCTATGTAATGAATCTGGTTCTGACTCAAACACCCAACTTTAGGATTTAAAATTCAGACCTTAACTGTGTTTAAGTCATGCTGTTTATATACATTATTTGCGGAGGTATACATGAGCCTTTTAATTGTTTATATGTTTCCCCTCTAAATGCAGTTCTACTTGTTTTTGTATGTCGCCCTAGCATTTTACCTTTAAACCTAAGAGTCAGCTTAGAACTTCCCTCTTATAGGAATAGTAGTCCTAAATTCCTCCGAGACTGATAGGAATAGGACGGGTAGCAGCATGCAATAGAGTTCGAGACCAATTCTCGCTTTAATACCTTCACGGGATGGGAAGGGTAGATATGGATATGATGACCGGTGCGCTAATACCACGTGTATCCCCTCTTCTGAGGAGTGCCATACCGGGTATTGCATTGATGTGATCCATATTACAGAACCTAGGACCCCTTTACATTCATCAGCATGCTTAGATTATAACTCTTTTCAAAACCTTGCTTTCATTAATCGTTTTCAAACACTTGTGTAATTAAATTTAAGATCCCCTATTATTTAACCCTTTTTTGTTTACTTGCTAATTGCACAAATTCACAAAAAACTATCTGGCCGGGAACCACACTAGTGGATCTTGAGGGGTGCCTAACACCTTCCCCTTGGGATAATTTCAAGCCCTTACCCTATCTCTGGTTATCAAACGTAGTTGTAGTTGAACGCCATAGGTGCCCTAACGCACCTTAAAATCGTTAGGTGGCGACTCTTCAAAATTGCAAAGCCCCTTTCCCAAAAGGGAAGGGTTGTCCCAACCAAATGTCATAAACCCGATTTCGCGAGAAAAAGGGGGCGCTACAAACTGCAATAGCTTCAATCTCCCCATAAATGCAATTGAATCATTCGATTTTGCACAATCGCAGCCCGATGCTAGTGCCAAGCTATCAAACTTTGCCCACAACAATTGTAACTTTGAGAAATACGAGGAGGCTGATGCAGTACCTTGATTAATAGTTGCAATCTCTTTGTGAATTTGAAAAATCCTTAAATAATCAATTTATTTAAAACGTTCCTTTTGATCATTCCAGACATCTATTGCATTTGACGAGTAGATGATTCCACTTAGCAGCTCCGATGACACATAATTCATTATCCATGATAATACGATTTCGTTGCACCTCTCCCAAAGATCTGCGAGATTTGTACCGTAATTTTCCCTTTTGCATGTGTCGTTGATGAACCCTAGCTTGTTTCAACCTAGGATCAAAATTCGCATTGCTCGGCTCCAAACAAAATAATTCTCCGGTCCTCGTAGTTGTAAGGACATTTTAATATTGCTCCATAATTGTCATTTGTATTCAAAAATAGAGGATGGTTGTGACTGAGTTTTTCCGGCAGTTCATTGTAAATTTCCGCCATTGATGCTGTCTTCAGTGAGCTTCTGATGTAAAATTCGAATATCGAAAAGGAGAGACCACACTAATGGCCGTGAGGCTTTGATACCATGATGAAACTAACACACGCACACAGATGAATTAGACATAGGAAATTAATCACACACCTTCTTCTTCATTCAGTAAAGAGAAGAATGAAAATTACACCTCTATTCTATACACTACACTGTATATATACACATATCTAACCACTAACTAATATCTGACAGCTAACCCACGTGTAGGTAGTTACTAACTTCTAATACTTATAGATACACCCACTAACTTAAATAAATTATATTAACTACCCTAGGCTAATATCACTAGTCTCACTAATGACCCTTGATAGAAAGTTGTGGAGGTTGAGGATTATGGTAAAAGGTTAGTATATAGCATAGCGTACGTCCCTTACTGTAATGAGCAGATAAGAGTTCTAAAAGAAGATCTAGGCAAGGTGAAGCATGAACTAGACAGAACTTGCAAATGGAATAAGTCCTCTAATGCACTATCTTGACTACAAGAACATCACATTAGCATAAGAGAGGACTTGGCTATGGGACCCCTGCACCTAAGTGGGATCCCAAAAGCAAGTACATCACACTTCCTGAGAACAAAATCTGCACACACTGTGGTAAGACTGGTCAGTTTAAAAGAGAATGTAATGCAAAAGAAAAGGCCAGTCAAAAAAACAAAACCTTTGTTCAAGGGAAAAATAGGCTGGCAGGGGCTAAAAAGAATTTAATTCACCCTTTTGCCTATAGAAAGGGACCCAAACTAGTTTGGGTTCCTAAGACTAACCCTTGATTTTCTCTTACAGGTCAAAGTGAAGGGGAGCAGCCAAATATGGTACATGGATAGTGGCTGCTCAAAGCATATGACTAGAAGAAAGAATCAGTTCCTTTCACTTGAGGACCTCTAAGGAGGTAATGTCTCCTTTGGAAATGGTAAGAAAGGTGAGATCATTGGGGTTGGAAAGGTAGGTAAGACAGACTCACATTTCATTGAGAATGTCTACTTAATAGATGGCTTGAAATATAGCCTAATCAGTGTATCACAACTATGTGACAAAGGTAACTTGGTAGCATTCACCTCTACCAAATGTTTTGTGATAAATCTTACCACTGACAAGATTGTTTTGCAGGGAAAAAAAGTAAACAATATATACATTGTAGATATGTCCATTCTTTCAGAAAATGAACTCACTTGCTTAAGTGTGTTGGACAATGATCCCCTCCTTTGGCACAAAAGACTTGGACATGCAAGTCTAAGTCAACTTAACAAATTTGTCTCCAAGGACCTGGTGATAGGGCTACCTATCATCAAGTTTAAGGAAGACAAAATTTGTGAGGATTGTGCAAGGGGGAAGCAGGTAAGATCCTCTTTTAAAAGCAAGAAAGTGGTAAGCACGACCAGGTCGATGGAACTGGTTCATATGGATCTCTGTGGTCCAATGAGAACATTAAGCAGAGGTGGTAAGAAATATGTGATGGTGCTTGTTGATCATTATTCTAGGTTTACTTGGACATTGTTTTTAACATCTAAGGATAAAGCATTTGACATGTTTACTGCCTTTGTTAGAAAAACTCAGAAACAACTAGGTAATCAACTTGCATCAATTAGGTCTGATCATGGAACTGAATTTGAAAATGCTATGCTTGCTGAATTTTGTGATGAGCATGGTATATATCATAATTTTTCTGCCCCTAGGACTCCTCAACAAAATGGAGTAGTTGAAAGAAAGAATAGGACTTTTGAAGATATGGTGAGGACTATGTTTTTTTCTAGTAAACTGCCCCATAGCTTCTGGGCAGAAGCTGTAAACACTGCATGTTACATCATTAATAGGTGCATGACTAGACCTCTTGTAGAGAAGACTCTCTATGAGTTACTTAAAGGGAGAAAACCAAATATATCCCATATTAGGGCATTTGGATGCAAGTGCTTTGTGCACAATAATGGAAAGGACTCCCTAGGTAAGTTTGATCACAGAAGTGATGAGGGAGTATTCTTGGGATATTCATCACATAGCAAAGCTTATAAAGTGTACAACAAAAGAACTATGTATGTAGAAGAAAGTGTACATGTAGTTTTTTATGAAACTAACATTCTTTCTGAGAGACAGGAACATGAAGATGAAGCTATTAGGCTGGTAAAAGAATTAAGTGAAGTCACAGCCCAAGCTGAAGCTGCACCAGAAGAAGGAACAGGTGATGGAACAGGTTGTTCCATCCAGGATCAACTTGACAGGGGGAACTGAACAAAGAAGAACTGAATCTAATTCCCAAATGGAACCTGTCCATGAGCCTGTTCCTCAGCAACAGAACATGGGAGAAACATCAAACAGAAACCAGTTGGTTGTGAAACCTTACAAGTATCAAAGTTCTCATCCCATTGAGAACATAATTACTAATCCAACCTTTGGAATTAAAACTAGATCTCAATTAAAGAATCTGTGTGCTTTTGATGCTTTCTTATCTCTTATTGAACCTAAAAATGTTGCTGAGGCTTTGCAGGATGCAAACTGGGTAAGTGCAATGCAAGATGACTCAATCAATTTGAGAGAAGTCAAGTTTGGCATCTGGTTCCAAGACCCAAGGACAGATCAGTAATTGGCACTAAATGGGTCTTCAGAAACAAACTTGATGAAGATGGAACTATTACAAGGAACAAGGCAAGGTTGGTGGTTCAAGGTTATAGCCAGGAGGAGGGCATTGATTATGATGAGACCTTTGCTCCAGTTGCAAGATTGGAGGCGATAAGACTCCTCATAGCTTTTGCAGAACACATGGAATTTACTCTTCACCAGATGGATGTGAAGAGTGCTTTCCTAAATGGCTACTTAAAGGAAGAAGTATTTGTCAAACAACCTCCAGGGTTTTGAAAGCAAGGAGTGTTCGGAACATGTATACAAATTAGACAAGGCTCTCTATGGACTCAAGCAGGCTCCTAGAGCATGGTATGAACGACTATCCAAATTCCTGCTTGAACATGGCTACAAGAGAGGTAAAATTGGCAGTACTCTATTCATGAGGGAAAAATGTAAGGACCTTCTTGTAGTGCAAATATATGTTGATGACATAATTTTTGGGGCAACCACTGAAAAACTAAGTAAGGAATTTGCAAAACTTATGGTGAGTGAATTTGAAATGAGTATGATGCTTGAGCTTAATTTCTTCTTAGGCTTACAAATTAAACAAAACTCAAATGGAACCATGATCCATCAGCAGAAATATGCAAAAGAGTTGATTAAGAAGTTTAAAATGGAAGAATCAAAGGAAATAGACACTCATATTGCAACAGCCACAAAATTGGACATAGATGAACCTGATTCATCTGTTGATCAGAAGTTGTATAGGGCTATGATTGGTTCACTTTTGTATCTTACTACTAGCAGACCTGACATTGTTTTTAGTTGTAGGGCTTTGTGCTCGATTTCAAGCAAATACNCAACTCCAACTATCTTCAATTAGTAACTTTATTCACTAATCCATGTCTACTCCATCTATTTAACTTAATCAACATCAATATAACCTTAGGCACATGCAAGAACACAATATACCTACCTCCTACAGTAACTTCAAGTCGAAATCCAAGTTATATTCAGCTTACAACAACCCTCAATGGCAATACAACACCATAGAAGTGACTTAAGCTAATCCAAGTATTATCTTGTAGTTTATCATCCTAACAACTTAACCAACATACAAGCAAGCTTAAGCACAATTATTAGGCTGTTATACTCACCTTAGACAGCAGCCACAACTTGGAATTTCATCCAAATACAGCCCACAACAATCCTCAATGACAACACAACCTCAAAGAGGTGTTGTTCTTCACTAGAACTATGTTTTAATGTTGAAATATGGTGTAATCACTTTGGAATCACTTCAAACCCTTGTGGAATCTGTTTAGAAGGGTTAGGAGAAGTTTGGAGACGAATTTGAGTTGAAAATAAGTGAAAAATAGGCGTCCAAATCGTTTATAAAGTGAAGTAGGTCGACCACCGCCTAAGTGGGTCCCATTGGGAGCTGCTTGCGCGGTCTCGTGAAAACACGAATATCTCTCTACTCCGATGTCGTATGGATGAACGATTTAATGCCTTAGAAACTAGACTCGTAGATATTCAATTTGGAAGTTAGAAGACCCCACGATTCCAAGTATATTTGGAGAAATGATCAGATACATTTGACCTAAATTTCAGCAAATTTATGAATGTAACTTGTGATGACCTTTGCCAACTCTTGTTCCACAACTTGCTTGCCTTCAAAATGTAGAAAATGAATATCATACGACTAAAATAACTCATAGAATAACCTCCTTATCATGTTAATAACTCTAGTCTCACCCCAAAGTACATGTTACAACATTCCAAACTTGTCGACTTTCGACGAAACTTATTTTCTTCAATTGGTTTAGCTTCTAAGATTTCCAACCCTCTTGGTACTTGTTATTCATGATCTTAAATATTTGTGGCCTCCAAGGTTACATGATTAACTTACTTTATTTGCTTCCAAATATAGTCTCATTTTCGAGCTTACATCAATGACTTACGACGTACTCTCACGTATGAAAACATGGGGTGTAACATCATTCCCCCCTTTGGAACATTCGTCCTCGAATGTTGACTGATGCGCTTATCAGTTTCATAAACTATGGCTCTTACGAATACTTTAATGCTCATCTTGCCATCTAAGCAATTGTTTTGTGAATAAATCTAAATGCTTGGGCATTCCCCTCTTTTAGGCCTCTTTGTCACGCCATGACATGTGGTCAGAATTCGCCCAACATCGTAACATTTGCTACCTTATGTCATGCAGTATGTACGACTGTGTTCTTGTATGAGCGCCTAGAGACTCTTCTTCCCTTTTTCCTCCATCTTTTAGCCAATCTCTAAGCCTCACTTTATGAACATATACAGAATTATGACAAGCTATCCCTCTAGGCTTCTATAGGTGTACTGATGTCTTTCGCTTGGTACTTTATCGAACTTAAGACTATTGCTATCTCTTGTTTCATGGCCTTGTATATCTATCCTTATGGATTTACTACATCTAGGTAGGTTATACTATACCATATAACTTACTTCGGTTTATTATTACCGAGGTTTGCTACCGAACTCCAGGTTACTCTCTCACTGCTTATCCTATGTGTATAAATCTAAGTCCTTTAGTGCTTCCTCAATATTATTCATCTTAAGAATAACAAATAAATCTCATCTCGTACTTTGGAACTTGTACCCATCTATTGTTTATTCACCTTAATGTTGATCTATAATCTATCACTGATAACTTGCAACCTCTTACGTAATACACTGTCACTAGGGCTCACATCTTATCGGGGAACATCTGAAGTGATTTTTCTGATCCACCTAGGGATAATACTATACTTCAATAACCGTATTTCATTGCATCCCAACACGATTCATCTTATGGGGTATTCTAATCCCGTGCAATTAATGAAATCCCTTTCTCGTTAAATCGTTACTCAATCAAAGGCCTAAGCGTCATCCTCTTATCTATCACAATTACACCCTTATTCTACTACCAGGGCAGCATTCCATCTCTTCTAAATGCACCTAGTCTTAGACTCCTCTGTGTTAATTCAGGCTGTACCGAGCTTTTTATTACATATGGAAATCATCAGCTCCCTTGTTTTGATGGGTTTAATCCCGAGGACATACATATTCTCGTCACCTTCTCACTCACCTTTTCATATCCTTACTCCTATCTACCTAAAACCTTGTTGCTCTACAATGCTTCACCTTAGGACCTACACCGATCTATTTATACTACTCGCAACCTTCCTTTAACTTGCTAGCACCATAAATTACCTTTTGTGCCTTCTCAGTTGTCCTTAAATGTAAGCAATTACTTTTGCTGGTCGTTCTATCACTTGTTGCATGAATACTTGGCTTGTCTTTTTGAACACGGATACTATAATTTCCTGTACCTCATATGATCTCAAACATCACCTTTGATGGCTTTTTTTCCCATTCATTAGCCATGATAGGTGCCACTTTCTTATGGAGTGTATACATATTGCAGTGNTATAATAATCCTTAGTTACATAACTTTGTGCCTTTGTGCTCGTAGGTTACTTCTAAGCTCAAATTTTTATTGTCTCCTTAGTGGCACTCTCTCTAATTTTCATAAACCTTAAAAACGGTACCTTTAACTGCCTCAACTCCTATCTGAATTATTTTTTTCAAATGATTGTAATCTCGTATCTGCGAGACTGAATTCACTATGTTGCGGTTCACTACATTTATCTTGCATGATCTATTGATTTATCTGTGACCTCTTGTCTAGCCATAACTGGGCTCTTCCTGAATCAACTACTAATTACTCGTTGGTCCATTCTCATATATATATTCCGTGTAATCTCTCTTTGGTTATTTACTTTGTCTTATGTTACCTATCACACTGGCTCCTTATGTATCAAGTGTTCATTCGCACTTATTTATCAATAACATCCTGGCCGAGAACTCTTACAGCCCTTCTCCGGTGTCGTGCTTGCATAATTTTCTGGAGTCGCGACATATCTGTAGGATCTGAATAAAGGCAACCTCATCCCTTTCTCCTTTTTTTTACCACATTCTTCCTTTACCATTCCATAGTTACCTCTTCGTCTTTGGCGTGTTTTCACATCATCAATGACCCTTACTCGCCTTATGGTAACCCTTCTGTACTGGGGATAACTGAATTCCTTATGCACAAGGGTGACACCTAGAATAATTGGCATACTTATTCCCTTAAGCTTAACTCTGCTCACAGTGCTTGCTCTAGGGAAGCATCTTACTGAATTACCTTTAAAGGTTATTCTTCTGTTGTCCATTCTATTAATGGCGGAATGCAATCTCTAAAATTCTCATGATGCCGACTATTATTAAATCATTCGATCCCCAATTCATGTTCAATTTATCTTGTTCACCAGTCCATACTTATTTCTATTACTCTGCGGTCTAACTTTTTCCTTCTGGTAATCACGTCGGAGTCACCAACTCATTTCTTGAAATGGGGATATGACTTTATGGCTTATACTCTTTTATTGCGTCAAGGCCTGTGACCTCTTATCTTTCCCTTCACTTGGCTGTAGACTCTGTCATCCTGTCATATTTTGATTTACTATTATCACCGATTTATCACATCTTACTCATAATATTTCATTTACTCTCTTTTTATCCTCCGACTAATATTTCTATCTATCACTTTATTTTGAAAACTTCAACAAAACGTCCTTTCACTTTTAGCTCCCCTTGCTTCATCTCACTGGCTCNGACTCCCTAGGTAAGTTTGATCACAGAAGTGATGAGGAGTATTCTTGGGATATTCATCACATAGCAAAAGCTTATAAAGTGTACAACAAAAGAACTATGTATGTAGAAGAAAGTGTACATGTAGTTTTTTATGAAACTAACATTCTTTCTGAGAGACAGGAACATGAAGATGAAGCTATTAGGCTGGTAAAAGAATTAAGTGAAGTCACAGCCCAAGCTGAAGCTGCACCAGAAGAAGGAACAGGTGATGGAACAGGTTGTTCCATCCAGGATCAACTTGACAGGGGGAACTGAACAAAGAAGAACTGAATCTAATTCCCAAATGGAACCTGTCCATGAGCCTGTTCCTCAGCAACAGAACATGGGAGAAACATCAAACAGAAACCAGTTGGTTGTGAAACCTTACAAGTATCAAAGTTCTCATCCCATTGAGAACATAATTACTAATCCAACCTTTGGAATTAAAACTAGATCTCAATTAAAGAATCTGTGTGCTTTTGATGCTTTCTTATCTCTTATTGAACCTAAAAATGTTGCTGAGGCTTTGCAGGATGCAAACTGGGTAAGTGCAATGCAAGATGAACTCAATCAGTTTGAAAGGAGTCAAGTTTGGCATCTGGTTACAAGGCCCAAGGACAGATCAGTAATTGGCACTAAATGGGTCTTCAGAAACAAACTTGATGAAGATGGAACTATTACAAGGAACAAGGCAAGGTTGGTGGTTCAAGGTTATAGCCAAGAAGAGTGCATAGACTATGATGAGACCTTTGCTCCAGTTGGAAGATTGGAAGCAATAAGACTCATCATAGCTTTTGCAGAACACATGGAATTTACTCTTCACCAGATGGATGTGAAGAGTGCTTTCCTAAATGGCTACTTAAAGGAAGAAGTATTTGTCAAACAACCTCCAGGGTTTGAAAGCGAGGAGTGTCCAGATCATGTATATAAACTGGACAAGGCACTCTATGGACTCAAGCAAGCCCCTAGAGCATGGTATGAACGACTATCCAAAATCCTACTTGAACATGGCTACAAGAGAGGTGAGATTGATAGTACTCTATTCTTGAGGAAAAAAGGTAAGGATCTATTAGTGGTACAAATATATGTTGATGACATAATTTTTGGGGCAACCACTGAAAAACTTAGTAAGGAATTTGCTAAATTAATGGGGAGTGAATTTGAAATGAGTATGATGGGTGAGCTTAACTTCTTCTTAGGCTTACAGATCAAATAAAACTCAAATGGAACCATGATCCATCAACAGAAATATGCAAAAGAGTTGATTAAGAAGTTTAAAATGGACGAATCAAAGGAAATAGACACTCTTATTGCAACAACTACTAAATTAGACATAGATGAACCTGGTTCATCTGTTGATCAGAAGTTGTATAGGGGTATGATTGGTTCGCTTTTGTATCTTACTTCTAGCAGACCTGACATTGTCTTCAGTGTAGGGCTTTGTGCTCGATTTCAAGCAAATCCTAAGGAATCTCACTTGACTGCTGTCAAGAGGATAATGAGATACTTGAAAGGCACCACTGACCTTTGCCTTTGGTATCCAAAAGGTAGCAACTTTAATTTAGTGGGATATGCTAATGCTGACTATGCAGGTTTCCTTATGGACAGGAAGAGCACCTCAGGTATGGCTCACTTTCTTGGTTCATGTCTGGTATCATGGGCCACTAAAAAGCAAAACTCAGTGACCTTATCTACTGCTGAAGCTAAGTATGTTGTTGCTTCCTCTTGTTGTGCTCAATTGCTGTGGATCAAACAGTAGTTGATGGATTTTGGTATTGAAGTTGGTTGCATCCCTATTTTTTGTGATAACACTAGTGCTATTAGTATGACTAAGAACCTAGTTCATCATAAGAGAACTAAGCACATAGATGTTAGACATCATTTCTTAAGGGACAACTATGAGAAAGGATTGATCACTATAGAATTTTGTGCTGAAGCAGATTGCTGATATTTTTACAAAAGCACTGAGTAGAGAAAGCTTTGAAAGGAACGGGTTAGAACTAGGGATGATTAAGATCACCTAATGAAACCAGTTCAGAATGTACAAGAAGAAAAAAATTGAAAAAAAATGAAAAAAATTGGAAAAAAATGAAAAAAAAATTTTGGTTAGGAAATCTGGAACTTGTGTAAATATCTAGATTGATTCTTGCTCAGCTTCATACTGTAAATAGTATACTCCTGTGCCATATGTTTATATGACTCACTGATCTCTAACAAATTTCTCTATTTTGGTAAATTGAGGCATGATCAAGAGGATTCTTAGTGAAGAACCTGGTTCATCAGTACTGGTTCATCTGAATAACGAGATATATTTTCTACACTCTGCACAATTAGAAATATTAATATTTAATTCATGAGAAGAGTCCTACCTATGATCAAGAACCTAATAAAACCTATCCTTTTAAATTTGAACCAATTCCGTCTCTACTAGAATTCTCACCGCACAAAATGCCTAAAATCTAGGGAAGCTTAACCGCACATTCAACCTGAAATTTCAGGTTGATTGGACTTCAAATTGAATGCAAAAAACTACCGTTAGTCATTAATTAATCTTCTCTTTTTAAAAACCATCATCACCATCACTGCCACTCTCATAATTCTAAAACCGTCGAATTTCTTCTGCTCTCTATTCTTCTCTCTTCCAAAACCCCAATTCAAAAATACTTTTCCAGAATTAGCAAGATGTCTAACCCTCAAGATAACCCAGGTACTCCTCCACAACCTACCCCATTTGATTCCTCCACACCTCCTCAACCCAGCACTACCCCCCAACCTAGGAGAAGGCGAGTAAAGATGCTTGCTCGCAAACTGTGGCTACGGGTGCACTTTCAAAGAAACTGAATGCACAATTGAAGGCTAGCCAAGCCCAAGACTTTAAAAACTCAGATGATTCCTTTACGAGTCAGGGGGAATGAAATGGGTCTTCTGATTCTGAGAGGGTTCAAAATCCCCCTTCTGAGGTACACTCCATTTTTGGTTGAAAATTTGGAAAATAGGTTTGTTCCGGTTGGGTCTGTTATGAATGTGGAAACACCTGAGTCAAGAAGGAGAGGAGGTAATAATAAAAGTGCAAAATAAAAGGAGAGTGAGGGTGTGATTAGTGATGTGAGGGGATGAGGGATAGAAGTGGCTGATTCTTCACCCACCTCAGAAATGGTTAGACCCGCTATCTGTGGGGCTGAAGATGAAATTGTAGAAGAAAGTAGCAAGAAAACAGGGGGAAGTGGATCAGGGGAGGCTGCTGAAGGGTTGGTTAATCTAAGTTCACATGCAGATGAACCCGATTCATCTATTGAGGAGACCCTAGCAGACCTTCTGAAGAAAGTAGGTGCTAGTTACAACCCCAAGAAAAGGAGAACCCTAACACCAAAGGTTCCCAGCACTGCAAAGAATACCAAGAAAAGAAAGGCTACTTATCCAACAACAGTTGAGATTCCCTACCAAAAGGAAGGGCCACAAGAAGTATGGTGAAGCAGAGTGAGAGTGAGTTACAAAAGGCTATGGTAGAAAGCAAGAAGAAGAGGANAATATGTCAATCTATCCTTAGTAGCATCTACTCGTTAATTAGCCACCTAGGCAATGCCACGACCTTAGTGCCTTTCTCTATATTAATTACAACTTAGAAATATTCCCGTAGCATAATTTAGTTTCAATCATTAGCTTTATAAAGGTAGATATAGAAATCAAAACCAAAGATGTTTGAAGTGATATTAGAAGCACAACCGCAATTCTAGACTAAACAGACATTACAACTCTAATACTAGCTCCCTGTGGAAATTTGATCCCGAACCACTATTCGGGTAAAAGTTGTTGCGACCCGCTCTTCCTACCTTAGTGTAGTGTTGAGTCGGCAGCGATCACAGATGAACCCGGTTCATCTATTGAAGAGACCCTAGCAGACCTTCTGAAGAAAGTGGGTGCTAGTTATAACCCCAAGAAAAGGAGAACCCCAACACCAAAGGCTCCCAGCACTACTAAAACTACCAAGAAAAGAAAGGCTATTTCTCCAACAACTGCTGAGATTCCCCTACCAAAGGGAAGGGCCACTAGGAGCATGGTGAAGCAGAGTGAGAGTGAGTTACAAAAGGCGATGGAGAAAGCAAGAAGAAGAGGATGGATAAAGGGAAAGCTAAGGTTGCAGAGCCTGCTAAGGCTGTTGATGTGGACGAGATGGAACAGGTCCATCAGGAAGAACACACAACTGTGGAGGTTTAGACCCCCAAGCCAAAAAGACCAAGACTTCTTCCAAGAATTCTTCATCTATGTCTAAGATGTTGAACCTTCATTGGCCAAGAGGACAAGGTCTGCTGTGAAAACCAAGAAAGTTAGAATTACTGAGGAGGAGGAATGAAGTGGTGAAGAAGAGAGCGAATCTGATGCTGAACAAGATAAGCTGGCCAAATTTGGCAAAAGAAACATTTTGAAAGGTAGACTTCTGAAGGATTTGGAGGAACCAGGGATGGTTCGATTGGTTGATGCTCTTGCTTCTCAGGGTTGGAAGGACATGGTCCTTCAATTGGATAGTAGGTTTGCCAGGACTGAGATCATTGAGTTCATGGCAAATGCAGAGGTCAAGGATGGCAGAGTTATCAGTCAAGTGAAAGGAGTTCAAGTGACATTTGATGCAAAGAAGCTAGGTTAGATCCTTGATATCCCTTCTAAAGGGTATGATGAATACACAAGGCAAAAATGGCCAAGTCTGGACTCCCTTCCTACTGCCCTTGCCATCACTAGAAGGTTTTGTGATGTCCCAGATGTGAATGAAGCCAAGGTCGTGTATAAAAGTGAAATGAAGCCCCGCCACAAGGTCCTGTTTGAATTTGTCAACAAGTGTCTGCTGCCTAGGCAGGAAATAAGACACATTGCTAACTATATGGACTTGGTGTTGATGAAGTGTCTTGAAAGTGGCAGCCAGATCAACTCGCATGCATTTATTATCAAGCTACTGGACAGGGTTATAAATGGCTCCAAGGCCCATGCCACCCCTTATGGGTTTATTCTGACTACTATTCTGGATCGTTGTAAGGTGCCACTGAAGAAGTGGGAGATGGCCACAAGCAAAGACCATTTTGGAATCAACACTTTGATTGCTTGTGACTATGAGGTCACTGCCATTCCCAATAAACCTGGTTCATCTAAAAATACACCTATAAATAGAAAAGTCAGAGCTCTGATGTAGGAGAGTGGGGCAAAGGATGCTGAGATAGCTAGGCTGAAGGCTAGTTTAGCAGAGGTGGAATCTGAGAGAGATGCTCTCAGAACTGAGCTCACAAAGGAAAAGGAGTAGTATGATGGCATTCTTCAAAATATGTTGCACCTTCTCCAAGCCAAAACCCAACCCTCCAGCTCCTCCAAGCCTTAAGATCTTTAGCCTTCATTTCCTGAACCTTGTCTAGACCTTTCAGTGACCCGGATTAGGGATTTTTCTTGTTTTGCTCATGTTTTGACTATTTTTGTTTCTTTTTGTGGATTGTGGTAGAATTATATTCCCTATCAATGAAGTTTACTGTTTTTGATCTTGTTGACTATTTATATTTCCTTGATAGTTTGAATATGCTTGGTGATTACTGATGATTAATCCATGATTGCACTTGCAGTTGCCCCAGTGGCCATGAGTAATTGTTAAAATTCTAGGAATCACACTGTGTTTATGCAACTTTTCGACGATGCCAAAAGGGGGAACAGATATTGTGCTTTATAAGTGATGTTTATAACCAAATGAACCTGGACCTTGATGATAAGTAAAAAATTTCTAACTTTGCATTGATGAATAAGATGAGTTCTGACAGGGCCTAAGTGAGTGGAAAGCACAGAGTTTGTCATCATCAAAAAGGAGGAATTTGTTGGCCCAAGTAAAGGTGAGTTTTGAATACTGACAAAGGAAATCAGACATGGACCAGGTCCATCCTAGTGAGGCACAGATATGATCAACTCAAGCATGTGAGATGCACGTGAAGGAGATAAAACTAGCTTACCAGAAGTGATATCTCCTGATCATGATCGAAAAGGTTGCATATTGGATAAGGAGAAAGACTCCTTACACAAAGAGAACACGGCTTAAGAGAAGGATAGAGTTAGAGGATGAGATCAACTAGAACTCTTCCACCATGGAAGAGTAGCATCAAAATTCTAGTCAATCTCTATTTACTAACTCCATAAATATCAGTGTTGTTCTCTTTTACGGGTAACGCACATAAGCAAAAGTAAAATGTAAATTGAGAGCAAAATAGCTAGGCAATTTTGCAAGCAATTTGTGTGTGATTCAAGCGTGCAAACCTAAAGCTACATGAACCAGATAGAAGAACTAGTTCCAAGTGTCTGTCTTTTATTCTAGTTCAATTGTAGTAGGTGTTTTCATATTGTACCTTTTAGCTTATCTAGAAGTAATTGTATTAGGTACTCAGAGTTTTCAAGTTAGAGTTCACTTGAGTTGTCGCAAAAGTTGAGGCTGTGTGCTACAACGGGATTAGAGTTAATCCTTGATTTACAAAAGAGATTTTGTAAATGCAGTTTTTGGCTCAGTGATTTTAGAGGAGAGTTTGGGAAAATCCTACTGGAAAGTAGGTCGTGGTTTTTTCACCTTTTGAGCCAGGTGTTTTCCACGTTAAATCTTTGTGTTCTTTAATTTCTGTACTTATTATTCCGCAACAGTAATAGTTGGAACACATAGAAGAACCAGGTCCTTCAATAATCAAGTTAAGCGAAAAATTGGGTACCACATAAATCATCCCCCCCTCTTATATGGTATTGAAGTATAAAACATCAGTGAGAGATTGTCCCAGACTTCAGGCCGATGTGTCACAGCGAGGTATTCAGGCGCCCAAGAGGGGGAGATCCGGCCCGTTGATGTGTTTCGTATGGTAGGCTTGAGCCTGCTGCGCCAGATGATGTCATTCAGGTATGATTTTGGTTTGTTATAGAGGAGCACCATGCGCATTTCATTACAGTTTTGCTTATCGGGGCGAGTTCCCCTATTTGCTGCTCCGCTTATGAGTGCGTTTCATGATTTGCACTCTATTATATGTTGCCTTTTTGGGAGGCTCTATGAGTGATAGCCCGTGTCTATCATCTATTTCTATTCCTTATTGAGAGTTATGAGACTAGTAGTAAACTCCTATTGTCCATTACAGTAGGCTTGATGTGATTTTTGAGTATTTTTGGCTGCGAGCTATAATTTGTTTTATGCTCCACCAGTGTGGGAGCCAGCATGTGTTGTAATTCTGTTGACGAAATTGATCTAGTGAGAGGTTCCAGCTAGTTGATGTATACCCTACTCGTGATTTAGAGTTGAGGGCGGGACCCTCACGATTTCATATGATTTGATGTGTTTGAACCGGGCTGTGTACCGCGGTGGAAGCTATATCAATATGAGATCCTTGTGATTTGCTCATATGCTTTGATTCTTTTCTTGTTATATTATTTTGTAGGTTAGTACTGATAGAAAATTTGTGCCTATCGGGCTTGCTTGATAGTTCCCTTGTGTGTTTCTCATTCAATATTCAGTCATTTTCGTTCTATGCTTCTTGAGTTTTAGTGTACGGGGTGTGTGCCCGGTGGTGTTAGTGGTGACTTGTTGATTCGGGTGTTTGGTTAAGAGGCCTTCGTGTTTCTTGCATCATTGCCAGTGTTGTGGAGGTTTGAAATAGAGTTCTATCGGATATGAGGCTAGCGGCCGGTGCAGGATTTGATTTATGGCAGGTATTGTGATCAGGAATGTTATTATAGGCCTATGTGTGGTGTGTATGTTGTGTGGTTGTACTCTGTGGTGTAGGCATAGTGGTTGCAGCTAGTTGAGACTGATACCGGATATGGATATAGAATTGGGTCTCCTGGAAATGAATGAAAGGTTAGAATTTTGGATGTAAGGCTTATTGGTATTGGTAGAAGGGCTTATGTAGTTGAGAGGGTGTCGTCAAGCTTATGTGGATTGGGGTGACGTGGGATCACCCGCCGGTGTATGTTGGAAGTGTGCATTCAGTGATTTGAGGACTTCGAGGCGAATCTTGGCACGTTCGAGGACGAACGTTTGTTTTAAGAGGGGGAGGATGTAACGACTCGGTCGGTCATTTTGAGAATTTAAGCTCTGTTCAGCGGCGAAGGGTCTTGAACAGCTTCATATTATATGTATCGACTTGTGTGCATGGTTGAATTCAGTTACCGGATGATTCGGAGTCGAATTGGGAGAAGGAATCTAGTTTTGGAAGCTTAAGCAGTGAGAATTTGACCTGAATTGGACTTTGGAGTAAACAGCTCCGGAATGGGTTTTGGATGATCTTAACAGCTTCATATGGTGATTTTGGACTTAGGCGCGCGTCCGGATTTGGATTTGGAGGTCCGTAGAGTAATTTGAGGCAAATCGGCGAAAGTTGGAAAAGTTGAAGTTTGAAAAATGGAGAAGTTTGACCCATATTTGACTTTTATTCTATCAGGGTCGAAATGCGATTCTGAGAGTTGGAACAGCTCCATCTTGTCATTTGAGACTTGTCTGCTAAATTTAGCATCATTCCGGGTTGATTTGATTGGTTTCGGCATGAGTTTTCAAAGTTGGAAGATTTGAAAGTGCGTAGTTCGATTCATGGTGATCTGTATTTCCGGTATTGTTTGATATGATTTAAGACCTCGAGGAAGTCCATTTTAGGTTATAGAACTTGTTTGTATGTTTAGACGGGGGTTCCGGGGGCATCGGGCGTGTTTCGGACGAGTTTCGGATGTTTTGCATGGTTTTGAACATGTCTGATTTCTGGTGTTCTCGCACCTGCGACCTTGGAGCGCAGGTGCAGCTCCGCTTCTGCGTGAGCCTGACCGCTTCTGCGGTCATGAAGGCCTGGGATCTTGCCCGCTTCTGCAGAGGCAAGCATGCAGGTGCGAATTGCCGCTTCTGCAGTCCAGCAATCGCACCTACGGAGAAATCTCACTTCTGCGGTTTCCCCCTTTCGCTTCTGCGGTGCCGCTGGTGCGGCTGTAAATTCACAGATGTGGTCTTTGCCTGGTTAGCTGAGTCCACAGATGCGACTCTTTTCTCGCAAATGCAATTGCACAGATGCGCTTAATTGCCCGCAGATGCGGAAAATGCTGGGCAGAATCATATTAGTCGAGGGTTTGGTCATTTCTTCATATCTTGAGTTTTAAACTTCAGATTTGGGAGCATCTTTTGGGTTTTTTCAAGCAAATCGATAGGGTAAGTGTTCTTCACCTAGAATTTAACATATGCCATGATTTTATCTTCATTTTCATCATTTAATTTGTGTTTTGAGTTGAGAAAAATGTTGGTTTTTGGAGAAAGTTTTCAAAATGAAAAATCATGATTTGAGGGACCAAATGGTATCGGAATTTGATAAATTTTATATGGTTGAACTCGTATTGGAATGGGTATTCAGTTTTTGTAAAATATTTCGGGTTCCAAGGTGTGGTCCCGGGGGTCGACCTTTGGACCAATTTTTGGATTTTGTTAAAGATTGAGACTTTATGATCCGGAATAGTTTCTTGTGTGTTTTATTTGTGTCTTGAAGTTATTTTGGTTGGATTTGAGTCGTCCGGAGGTCTTTTCACCCGAGAAGTGCATTTTAGAGTATCGGTCTGTTGTCTTTGAGGTAAGTATCTTGCCTAACCTTGTGTGGGGGATTTCCCCCTAGGATTTGAGTCTTCTATGTTGATTGTTGTCCGTGTATGCGAGGTGACGAGTGCGTGCTCGGACTTATTTGCGGAAAATTGGCCTTTTAGGGTTCTTAGGTCCTTATATTCATTAAGTAGGAAGGTGTTCTTGCTGTGATTGAGTTTCTGTTTGCTAGTTTCACCTCTACATGTTTTAATTGGAATCTATTGTCTATTTGATTCTTATTTGACTTGACTGAAGACTTTTACCTCTCCTATTGTCATGCTATCTTTTGTCCATAGCTGCTGGTCTTTATTTGGAATTCATTATTATCTCCCCTGTAATTGTTTAGTCTTAATGTAAGTCATGATTATCTCCCCGCTGCTTATCCTAAACTGAAATTGTGTAAACTCTTAGTAATTTCCCAACCTTAAAAGAAATTTAGACACCCTCTATTCTAGTTGACATGTCCTTATTTGTAATTATCTGACTCGTGTTAGCTTCCTTGTTGTTGGACTGTATTTTGTGAGATCATTGTTACGTATTACTTTCTCTCTTGTTGAGATGTTCTTATTTACGCTTAGTATTCCCTATTGTGGTTATTCCTTGTGAGCTAGTTTTACCGTCTCTTTGTGATCGAAAGCTCTCGAGTTGATTTACTTTCCGCGTTCTCGTATTTACTATCATTGTTGTTTTTGTATATGTTGTGGTGGTGCACGAGGTTTCTGCCGTGCAGTTGTTGTCATGGGGATTGTACCAGGTTTTTGCCGTGCTGTTGTTACTATTGATATATGCACATGCGGCATGACAAAGCGGGTTATATATATATATATATATATATATATATATATATATATATATATATATATATATATATTATATGTGGGTTGCGCATGCGGCAAGATAAGGTGGGCACATTATGATGCACGTGTGGCGAAACAAGGCAGGCACTTGCTATATTATTATTGCACACGTGGCGAGAGAAGGTGGGCTATGTCAGGGATTGATTGTGATGATTTGTGATGGCCTGGGGGCATTCTTGTTGTTGATATTGTGTTATGGTACGCTTATTTGTATGAGCTTTACCTCGTGAAAGTTGTAAGAAAACTTCTTACGTGCTATCCATTCTTTTCCTTACACTTTTAGCTGGTATGATCTATGTTAGAACACTTGCACAAGCATACACGTAGTTAAACACTCCTATTGGATAAGAAGCTCTCTTGATATTGGTGAGTATAGATGTACACCCTCATTTGCTTGTCATACATGTGAGAGTGGTTCTATTTAGCAAGTGAGTTGTCGGCATGATCATGAGGTGTGATGAGGGCACAGGATGCTAAGTGTTAGGGTTCAGGTATTGGGACCCGTGAGCTGTAAGTTTGTCCAAGGTTCGGTACTTCGTGGAGTTTGGTGGCTAAGACCTGATGTGAATACTGTCATAGTTACTGAGTTATTACTTGCCTTTACTGTATTTGTGATTTAGGATTTGGGTTGTATTTCCGCTCGCCCTTCTATGTCATTATTATGGTGTTTTTGCTATTACTTGCTGTTTTTCTTCCTTATTGTAATTGTTGTATTGTTAGCCATATCGTGTAACCTTTATATAGACATCATGTTCTGTTGTTCCTATACTTATACTTGTACAAATTATTAGACCAGTAAGTGTCTTGACTGTTCCTCGTCAGTACTCCATCGAGGTTAGTCTTGATACTTACTGGGCAACACTGTGGTGTACTCATGCTACTCTTCTGCATATTTTTGTGCAGATCCAGGTATTTCTTGCTCGTTAGTAGTTGTGTGGATCATTGCGTGGAGACTCAAGGTAAACCTGTCACGACCCAAAACTAACCCGGTCGTGATGGCGCCTCTCATGGAACTAGGCCAGCCGACACATTCCCAAAATGATTCGACATTTCATTAAAAAATTAGATAATAACCTTTTTCATACTAAAATTTCCGTAAGATAGATAAATTCAAACACCAAAATGCGGAAATAAAAGCCTGACCTCGAGTGACACTAAGTCATGAGCAAATACTACAACTGTTTTGAAATATAACAAGGCCAAAATAGTCTAAAAATAGCCAAAGTATTCTAAAAGGAAGATAAAGAAGGAGAAAGGCGGGACTGCGATCGCCAGGCAGCTACCTCGCTATCTCCGGTGAAAGTTCGCGACTGAAATAGTCAACAGCTGCTGTCGTGCCTTGAAATACCTGGATCTGCACACAAGGAGCAGGGGGTAACGTGAGTACACCAACTTAGTAAGTAACAAGTCCAAACTATGGACTGATAGGTAGTGACGAACGTAACCTCAACAGGAAATAGAAATAAACTGTGCAGAAAGAGTAGGCATGCTAACAGTTCAGGAACACAGCTCAAGCAGTAAAATAAATGCAGATCTGAACAATGTGATATAAAGCTCAGCTAACTTACATGCCCATGCACATAATGTATGAAATGCACCATATGCTCCACTCTCAATTGCTCAACCACTCGGTACTGCATATGGCCATCCGACCCAGGGAAATCCATCCCAGAACATATACAACACTGACTACAAGTCAACCAGTACCGAGGAACAAGGGTAATCCAACCCTGAGGAGAAATCCATCTCCAGGTTTATATATATACACACTCAACCACTCGGTACCGCATATGGCCATCTGGCCCAGGGAAATCCATCCCGGAACATACTCATCACTGACTATAAGTCACTCGGTACCGAGGCAAAGGGTAATCCAACCCTGGGGAGAAATCCATCGCCAGATATCCATACTTTAGACAAATCCATGTCCAGGGAAATCCATCCCTCAATTATCATCCACGCTCACTAGGGGTGTGTTACAGACTCCGGAGGGGCTCCTACAACCCAAGCGCTATCATAATCATCAACATAACCGTTGCGGCGTGCAGCCCGATCCCATAACTGTCACTCATAATCAGGCTCTCGGCCTCACTCATTCATCACTCTCCAGTCTCACGCACACGGGCTCACAATGTCATGAAACTAGCCCGAAACAATGCTATGATGTGCCAAATAATAACCACTGAGACTGAGACATGATATGATATGCATGAATAAGACTGAGTACAGAATGTCAATGAATCAAATGAAATGACAGCAAGAAACAACCACTCGAGTCTCAACAGTATCGACGTGAAGCCCTAACATGATATCTAGCATGTTTTACAACATATTTACTTAATCACATGATAGAAACACGACTATCAACAAGAAAGAGTCATTAAGCGGTGCCATGGAATGAACCAGGCCACAATTCTCAAGGTGCACGCCCGCACGCCCGTCACTTGGCATTTAACCACAGTACTAATCACATAACACATAGTTCGGGGTTTCGAACCCTCAGAACCAAGTTTGGAAGCGTTACTTACCTCAAACCAAGCCAAATCCTACTCCGCTACGCCCTTGCCTCTGGAATCGGCCTCCAAACATCCCGAATCTAACCAAAAGCAATACAATGCAATCAATATAGGCCAAGGAATCAATTCCACACGATAAGCTATCATTTTAGACCAAAATCCCGAAATTCAGCCAAACCCAACTCCCGGGCCCACGTCTCGGAATCCAACAAAAATCACAAAACTAGAAATTCCTTTCTATCACGAGTCTATACATACCAAAATCATCAAAATCCGACATCAAATGGTCCCTCAAATCCTCAAATTAAACTCTCCAATTTCCAAGCCCTAACCCCTAAATTTCATACCTAATTTCTACCAATTTCATGCTTAACAACTGAAATTTACCATAATCACAAGTATTAAGCTCAAATAGCTTACCTCAATGAGTATCCCCTTGATTCCCTCTTCAAAACCCTCCAAAATCTCCAATCCCGACTTCAAAAATGGAGGAAATGGGAAAAAATTCGCGAAGGGTCCAATTTATACCTTCTTCCCAGGCATTTCCGCACCTGCGACCCTTTTCTCGCACCTACGTAACCGCTTCTTCGGTCCAAACAACCGCACCTACGGTTTTCACTTAAAAATTCAAGACCGCATCTGCGTCCCAGGCACCGCACCTGCGAGCTCGCAGATGCGTCAAACTCACCGCATCTGCGGTTCTTCTCTTGGCCCTCAAATTCTGCATCGGCGACTTCCCCACTGCATCTGCGACCTCAACCTGCGGTCCCCAATCAGCAAGTGCGGAAACATCAAAAGCAGCAGCTTCAGCTGCATAATCTCATTTCCAAATCCTCCGTTAGCCATCCGAATTCATCCCGAGGCCCTCGGGACCTCGACCAAAAATACCAACAAGTGACATATCAACATTCAAACTTAGTCGAACCATCGGAACACTCAAAACAACATCAAAACACCGAATTACCCTCGGATTCAAGCCTAAGAACTTCTAAACTTCCGAATTCCGCAAACGATGCTGAAACCTATCAAACCTCGTCCGAATGACCTAAATTTTGCACACATGTCACAAATGACACTACGGACCTACTCCAATTTCCGGAATTCCATTTCGACCCCGATATCTAAATTTCCGCTGCCGAACAAGAATCGCCAAATTTCCAATTTCGCCAATTCAAGCTTAATTCTACCACGGACCTAAAAATCACATTCCAGACGCGCTACCAAGTCCAAAATCACCTAACTGAGCTAACCGAACCATCAGAATTCACATCCGAGATCGTTCACACATAAGTCAACATTCGGTTGACTTTTCCGACTTAAACCTTCTCAAAAGAGACTAAGTGTCTCAGTTCACTCCAAAACTACTCCAAACCCGAACCGACCAACACGATACGATGAAATACAGTCGAGGAACACATAAAGAAGCAGAAATGGGGAAAACGGGGATATAACTCATGAAACGACCGGGCGGTCGTTACAAACCTGTTGCTACGTTCGCAGGCTTCGGAGTCACCTTCCTATTTTGTATACACACTGTTCTTACTTATTTCCAACGGTTGTATTTAGCAGTTATAGCAAACTCTGTAGAGCTTACGGCTTGTACCGGTTTTGGGGTTGCAAAGTTTAAAGAGATTTCTATTTCAAATTTGTTAGAGGTTATTTAAATGTTGTTATTGTTTTCATTTAATGTTAGGCTGACCTAGTCCCTAAGACTAGGTGCCATCACGAAACCCAACGGAGGGGAAATTTGGCTCGTGACACTTTCTTGCCGGTAGCTTTAGAATTACGCTAGTTGTGATATATTCTTTGCTTATTATTACTTGATATTGCTTTTGGTTCATATTATTTAACTATCGGTTTTGCTTATGTTTCCTTTCCAATAACCTTTTTATTTTTATATGTTCTGATAATTACTGTGCTTACCTAAGCCGAAGGTCTTTCGAAAATAACTTTTCTATTTGGACAAGGCAGGGGTAAAGTTTGCATACATACTACCCTTTTCAGACTCAACTCGTGAGAATATACTAAGTATATTATTGTTGTTGTAGTATTCTAATACCAAATTGCATGTCAATTAGTTAGATAAATATAAACCTTCTATTCAAGTTATTGGTTTGATTCTTCCCGACATGGTTATTTAGCAAATCTCAAACCAAAAATGGAAATGCTTCATTTTCCTTCATATTCTTTTTTTTTTTCTTTAAACAGCTGATATTTATAAATTTACTGATCTAACTAATTTTGATTCACGCCAGATGAATTCATTAAGGGGCATCACACCATAATGTTTGGTGGTGCCTTGTCTAAAGTCAACTTTGAGTAGAAATGTATCTGAAATATTTTACTCCTTCCGTATTTCCTTATTAGTCCGTTTAGAAAATAAATTGTATATTTTTAAATTTTCTTAATAAGAAGCTTTTATAATTATAAAAATATTATAGTATATTTAAGATTACAAGTTTTAAAAGTTGTATAGCCACATAAATGTTATAAAAAACTTAAGATCTCAAATGTCAAACGTCTTTTTTTTTAAATTAAATTTTCTGTCAAGTTAAACTACCACAAATAAAAGGGAATAAATATGTTGATATATATATATATATATATAAGATATAGATGTAAAAGTTGATAAAATTGGAATCAACTATCTGAATTAGTATTTTACACGTTTGGCAAAATATCTAAGTTCGTACATCACAATTATTACTTAGTTTTAGTCTTTACCTTTTTGTTTTCTTATTAATAGGAGCAAGTACTATCATTTTCTGTACTGAACGATTTGAAACAAAGATGTAAGATGTAACAATTGATCAATAATTGTATCATGTGGTTAGTACTGTCAAGCAGATTCATCACTCCTTTTACGTCAGTTAGGTTTAGGATTGTACAAAATAAATTGACAAATCACACTATACCAATAATTGAGTCTTTATATTTTTCTTTTGGGATACAATTTGTAAAAAGAGTTCAATTACACACTTTATCTTTACGAGATTCAATCCTATTACCCCTCCAACTAGTTCAAGGTGGGGGG
>NC_031999.1:53879427-53890780 GCF_001879085.1 Nicotiana attenuata | reverse complement strand
AGGGAGGGGGCGAAGCTATATGTTTTGAAGGGTGGTCAACTAATCATCCTTCGTCGGAAAAATTACACTGCGTACATAAGTAAAATATTAAATTTTAGAGGCATATAACATATATTGAACACTATTTGTTGGAGAATCACCTCTTTCAAGTTTGAACACCATTGAGTAAATCCACTGGGTGATAATACTGACTTTTTTCGCCACATGACATGGGCAGTGTTTGCTACATGGTAGTAGCGTGTACTTTACCATTAAAAAAAAGCAGTTTGCTGCAAAAAGCATCTCGTATTTACGTAGGGTCTAAGAAAGGAGCGCATCCCAAAAAATATAATATAAACCACTCAAGACAAAATTCAATTGTTTCATAGAAATGTGATATTTATTTCACTTCGGACTAGTTTGGGGGTAATACGGATTCCCGTAAAGTTAAGATGTATAGTTGAAAAAGGTGACAAATTAGAGCATAGGCTGATCTATGTGTAATTAAACACCTCAAAACCCTACTCTAATTACGTTAACTATCATGTGAAATAGTGAATTATGCATCACATAATCGTCGCTTAACGCAACAGGAGATACATGATGATTAAGTTATTGTCTTAAAACTTAAATACAATCATGCATGTATTTCTTTGAATACGTGAATATATTTAGCTTTTTTTCTCGAACGGTTGCTGAATCCATGGACAAGCAAGAGACAACCTAGCGAACTGAAACATGTTAATTAGTAGCCAGAGAATAAGAAAGTAGCAAAGTGATGTCTTTATATGACAATTTGTAAAGTCCGATTGAGAAACATGCACGAAAAGTGCTTATGTAGCCGGTCACCGTTAGATACTTGATGATTGATAAAAGTGATTTTTCATAGTACCAACGAGCGAAATAGAAGCAACCTAAAGCGTGAAAACGAGATTGTGGGAGAGCAGTACAAAGGTCGTGGTATTCTCATATTTCATTTCTCAAGCAAGTTGCTCCAACATTTTGTATTATTCCTTGGACTGTATTTCACATCGAGTCCCTACACAAATTAATTAACTGACATGAAGAAATAATAACCAGTTGCTTTAAAACCACACAAAGAACATTTTTAAAAAAATATATATATTTAACATAAGCAAGTTGCCAATTAAGGGTCCTAGGGTTCAAGATTATGACATGCCAGCAAATGTAGTCTGGATAATTTTAAATGCAAGAATTAAACTTGCCATGTGAGTGAGTACAATCCAACGTCAATTGTTTCCCAGATAAAAACTTGAAGTAATTATGCTTTTTTTTTAAAACCAGGGGAATCTATGGTCGCTATCCTTCGGGTGTGCTCTGGGTAAATAAACTAGGGAATCCATAGTCACTAGCCTTCGGATATGCTCTGAGTAAATCTCGCTACAGTGCAATAGCTCGTAGATTACATTAGAGAGGTAAACCGCACTATACAAATCCCGTGCGACAAGCTTGACCGAAAAAACATGCAGGGAGTTTCGAACCTACAACCTCCCATTTGGGAGAGTAATTGTTTTAACAAAGTCAGAGGAAATAGTTTTTAGTATATATACCTAGTACTTTTAAAGTTCTTTCTCAGTGTATTTTTATTTGTATTGACCGATTGAAGGTAGTTGAATGTATATTTTTTAATATTCACAGACATTGGGGCATTCAATTTCTTTTTCTGAATATATTATAAAATCTGAATATTCTGCATTACTTTGGCATGCATTTTTTTTTAGTTAAAGCTACCCTAAATCCCCATTTTTACTTGCCTTTGCTCTTGTGTTTTTAGACAAAACTTTGTATAGCAAATCTAAGCAACTGAACTATCGACGATTGTGGTGGGATGGATAGGATACCTCCATCCTAATCAGGTGTATCAAGTTCGAGTTATCGAGATGGAAAAAATCCTGTTAGGAAGTGCTTCTTCTTAATGGGCCTTACGCGATGCGAATTTGGACTAATTGAAGTGCCAATATCGATGTCCATATCGAACACCTGATAGGAAATCAAATAAATAAATAAATAAAATAAAAAATTTATGTGGCCGGAGTCGGCCTAGCCCATGAGGTAGCAGACTGCTTGGTTTTGGGTGAAGAAGTCTCAATTTTAAATGGGCTAAAAAAAATCTTAACAAACCAACTTACTGAAATAATGGGTTGGGCTATAGCCCATCTAAAGTCTATATTGACGGCTTTAGAAAGTAGAAATGACGCTTGGTAGCCACTCTAAAGGGTTGCTATTTAAGAATTAGCCAATATATTCAAAATTTCAGTTTTTTCAGTTTGATTTTTCGGATTATTCCGAACTTAAGATTTTTCGTTTATACTAAGAAACTGAAATGGAGATTAGATATATGACCCTTTTCTGTAATTTAAAACCATAAGTTAATGGGTAGAAAGCTTCCCAGTCGCCTGCCTCCTTGTGTGGAAATGCTTTTCATGATCACCAGCTCGTTCTTTACTAGGCATTTAGGTGAACCCGCTGGGTTAATTAACTCAACGTAAAGAAAGCTCATTAGGTCAAAACTAGGGGAGTGCTTACTAATAGTGAAAGGTTAACATCTCTCCGCCCTTATTAGTTAGTAGCGAGCATCAGGTAACTTCGTGCTGTAAAATGAGAAATTAGTAATAAAAAGGCAATGTACTAGGAAAGCGCTGACTCTATTAGACCTTTATCCGGAAAAAAACTAGTTAAAAATCTTTAAACAACGAGAAAGGACATACATATCCTCTAACAAAAAGAATGTTCTATTCTATATGCTTTTCTCAAGATCTAAATTTCAATCATAATTTTTCTTTGAGATTCCTCAAAAGAGATAGGACAATTATTTAAAGGAACCATTACAAGACATGAATCTATCTAGCTAATAATATCACATTGTATTATTATTGTCAAGGACAATTATATTAATTGTTATATATTAGAAAAAGGTGTTGCGAATGACTTTTCGCCACATAAAAGATGCCAATTTTGATATATAAAGTATTGTATTATTTCTTTGAAATAACCTCAACAATCCACTGGCCAACAGCATCTTGACAGTATTAATTTTTTAATGTTTGAAAATATTTAGAGTTTTAAGTATGGCATATACTCTCGAACTATTCTTTCCAGTTTTTTCTTTTAATTTCATAATTTTTTTTAATTTTAACCATTTGAGATAGAAACTCTTAATACATGAATGTCAATTTGCTTTGGTCTCTAATGTTCGAAAAAAATTCATGGTAAACTCATTGTACCACCTCTGTTATACCATGCTGAAAATTGATACATACTGACGTATAACGTAATTAGGAACGACAACAAACAAGTTTGGTAGAAAGTTCTAGATTTTCTCTCTCTAGCTTAGGGCTCTCGGCGCACGTTAAGATAACATACGCCGACGGTGGTAGCAATGGCCAGAGGGCAAGGTCGACCGAAGAAACAACCAATTGTTACAGTAGGGAGCTCGGTAAGTGCTAGGGTAATAGCTGAAACTCTAGAAAATGGAGGAGAACAAAGAATTACAACACCAGTAGCGACTAATTTTCCGGCTCTTTCACCATTGGCGTCGACAGTGAAATCGAAACCCAGTATTTAAAAATTGAACCTTAGCAGGGAACCAAAGACGCAATTGACTGAAAATGAAAGATCACAAGGAAGTACAAGCACTAATGATCCAACGGTCAAAGATTCAACAAAGGAGAATGATGAAACAACAAGCTCCAGAGCCTAATTGGACTGGACTATTCAACCGTAATCGTGCTGCAACTAATGGTATATCTCTTGATTACATTCCTCCGAAATTGGTTGAGGGATCTGTAATTGTTAAGCTTGACAAAGAAGAAACAGAAAAGGAGATTGATAAATGGAAGTCGACAGTAATAGTATATGTAGAAGGAGATACACCTGGATATAATTATATAAAAAAGTATGTGCAACAAATCTGAAATACTGCATCAGAACCTAGGACCTATTATCATGAGGAGGGTTACTATATTGTTAAATTTCAAAGCACGGCAGACATGAATGAAACTCTGTATGCAGGACCTTACAGTATTAACAACAGACCTATGATTTTAAAGCAATGGATTCTAGATTTTGACTTCAATGCAGAGTTCCTCACAGAATTGCCTTTATGGGTTAAATTCCCAAATCTGCCCATGAGTTGTTGGAGTAAGGATTCAATGAGTAGGATAGCCAGTGCCATTGGTGTTCCTAAATATGCAGATGAATGCACAACAAAGCAGACTAGAGTATCATTTGCTCGAATACTCATAGAAGTTAATGTCACTAAGGCCTTGCCATCTGAAATAACAGTAATGGATCCTTGTGGGAAAATATTCCAGTAAGGAGTGATGTTTGAATGGAAACCTGAATACTGTGAACAATGCTTAATGATAGGGAATAACTGTGCTATGCAAAGAATGAATAAGGAGAAGAAAGAGGAATCAAAGCAAACTAAGCCGATAGCGACGAGGAAGAGACCCCAAAATCTGGTTCCAACTTGGGTACCAACGGTAGACACTCGTATGCCAGCTACCTCTATTGGTGATCAGCAGGGTACTAGCTACGCTAGGGCAGCCAAACAAACTCAGCAATCAGCAAACACAATGACAAATGAAGAGATAGATCCACAAGCCAAAGAGAAGCAGTTATTAAAAGGAAATGCAGCTAAAGAAATAAATGGCAGACCTGTGAATCAAATAGTGGAAGTTGCTATACCTGTGAGAAATGAGTTTGAAATTGTAACGACTCGGCCGGTCATTTTGAGAGTTAGAGCCCCGATCCCCTATTAACTTCTTTTCCCATATCTATTGCTGCTATTGTGACTTGCCAGGAGGTTTCATTTTGGTTTTTGGAAGTGTTTGGGACACTTAGTCCCTAAATGGAGGTTTAAGCCTTAGAATTTGGACCGTAGTGGGAATTGTATGAAGACGACTTCGGAATGGAGTTCCTTTAGCTCGGTTAGGTGATTTTGGGCTTAGGGGTGTGTTGGAATTTTGTTTTGAAGGTTCGTAGCTCATTTAGACTTGAAATGGCGAAAGTCAAATTTTTTTGGAGATTTGGACCGGTAGTGGAATTTTTTATATGGGGGTTGGATTCTGATTCCGAAAATTGGAGTAGGTCCGTAGGGTTGAGTATGACTTGTATGCAAAATTTGGGGTCAATCGGACGTGATTTGGTTGGTTTCGGCATCGGATGTCGAATTTGGAAGTTTCAAGTTCTTTCGGAGGATGAATCGCGATTTTAGCGTTGTTTGACGTGGTTTGAGGGCTCGACTAAGTTCGTATGGTGTTTTAGGATTGGTTGGTATGTTTTTTTGAGGTCCTGGGGGCCTCGAGTGAGTTTCTGGTGCTTAACGGATGAAAAATTGGACTTATGAAACTGCTGAAGTTGCTGCACCTGGTGTATTCGCACCTGGCATTTTGAGCCGCAGGTGCGGTGTCGCAGAAGTGGCGATGGAGCCACAGAAGCGGATATGGCCTTGTCCAGCTGGGGTGCAGGTGTGGCGATTTGTCCGCAGATGCGGATGTGCAGAAGCGGTAGAGGACCGCAGGAGCGGGCTCGCAGGTGCGGCCTAATGCTCGCAGATACGGTCCCAGCCCATTTAAGTTGCCTTCGCACCTGCGATGGATTTTCTGCAGGTGCGGGACCACAGATGTGGTTGAAGGCTCGCAGAAGAGAAATCTCTGGCAGAAAAAGGGCTAAGTGCGATGGTTTGAATTCATTCTTCATTTTTGGACTTGAAGCTCGGAAATTGGCGATTCTTCGAGGGATTTTCAGAGAAAGCTTTGGGGTGACGATTCATAACTCGTTTTTGGTTGTATTCCATTAACCCATAGTTGTTTTCTTCATTAAATTAAGGAATTTGGGTGAGAAGTTGGAAAAATGAGGGGAAAGTTCTTCAACCGAGTTTCTGAGTTTTGATTGGGATTTAGACATCGGATTGAGATAAATTTGGTATGGTTAGACTCGTGAGTGAATGGGTGTTCCTAATTTGTGACTTTTATCCGATTTCGAGACGTGGTCCCGGGGAGGCATTTTGGGCGATTTTTCCAATTTCTTGCGTTAGCTTGATTTCTCATTAGCTAGATTAGTTTCTTGTAGTTATATTTATGTTATGTAATTTATTTTGTCTAGATTTTGGCCACTCGGAGCCGGATATTCGTGGGAAAGGCATTGTGACTGATTGATTGAGCTTGGTTCGAGGTAAGTGGCTTGCCTAACCTTGTGCGGGGGAACTCCCCTTAGGATTTGGTACTGTTTTTGACATATGGGCGTGGTGTACGTGAGGTGACGCTTGCATACACGGGCTATTTGTTGCAAAACTCCATTTTCATTAAGAAAAATACTTGTTTCCCTTTAACTGAGCTACACTAGCATATGTAATTATCCTGTTTAGTTTAGAACAGCATGTCTACGTGTCTTAGTTGCTTATCTAAACTTTGTGCAGCATGCTTAGTGAATTTCCTGCTTCTTCCTTGACTTGTACTTAGTCTAAATTGTAGGATTCCGTGTTGTAGTGGTATTTCTATCGTTTGAGCTGCATATTTACTTTAGGACTACAAAATGATATTCCGGGAGATCCCCCTGTACTGCATATTTACTTTGGGACTACGAAACGGTATTCCGGGAGATCCCCTATACTGCGTATTTACTTTGGGACTACGGAATGGTATTCCGAGAGATCCCCCTACACTGCATATTTACTTTGGGACTACGGAACAGTATTCCGGGAGATCCCCCTGCAACATTTACGTTTGGGACTACGAGACGGTATCTCGGGAGATCCCATGTTGTTACCTCTGTGTACTAAGCTGTTACCTTCTGTGATTTCATCATTATTAAATTTCATTCTTTATTTTATTGCAATATATATATATATAGGGCCTGGCCTGACCTGACCTCTTCACTACTCGATCGAGGTTAGGCTTAGCACTTACTGGGTACCGTTGTGGTGTACTCATGCCCTTCCCTGCACATATTTTTCGTGTGCAGATCCAGGTACCGCTTATCAACCGCATTATCAGTGAGGTGAGACAGCTGTAGAGACTTCAATGTATATACCGCGTTCGCAGAACTCGGAGTCCCTATCTATTCTTCCCTATGTCAAAACACTTCTTGTATGTCCTTTTGTTAGACTCTTGAGTATGGAACTACTGTTTTCTTTCTGTAGTTTGTGACTTACGATATTCCGGGTTTTGGGAGAGTCTATGTACATTTTGGGAGTGATTATTGTATATACCGAGCGGTATCTTAATTTCTTATTTAAATTAACCTGTCAGCTGTTAGCTTCTATGTTATCGTTCTATTTCCACAAAATGCTAGACTTACCTAGACGTAGAGACTAGGTGCCGTCACGACGGTTCACAGAGGGAGAACTTGGGTCGTGATAGAAATATTGCAACTAGATGATGTTGTGGTGGCAGCCTTTCTCCCTTCTAATCTAGGAGGGGGATTCATATGCCATCAATAATGTCTTGGCTAGCATGGAATGTGAGAGGGCTAAATAAAAGGTATAAACAAAAAGAAATTGCTACATACCTTAAAGAGAATAAAGTAAAGTTAGTTGGATTAGTGGAAACAAGAGTCAAGGAGTATAATGCAGGAAAAATTAGTAGAAAAATAGCTCCTGGATGGGAGTTTGAAGCTAATTACACAAGTGCAGTTAATGGAAGAAACTGGATACTTTGGGAGAGTGTTGTATATCAGATCAAGAGTATACAACAAGAAGCACAATTATTACACTGTAATGTGGTTAGCAGGAACCAAGACATTGATTGTGATACGGCAGTGGTATATGGATATAACACACTAGAACAGAGAAATGAGCTATGGAAACAGCTTGCAGGAATCTCACATAAGGTATCTAAACCCTGAATTATTTGGGGTGATTTCAATTCCATATTGTGCCCATAGGATAGACTATATGGTACTGCAGTAACTAGCATGGAGATAAAGGACTTTGCTGAATGTGTACAACACTTGATGTTGAATGAGCTACCATGGAAGGGTGACTACTACACTTGGACAAATAAACAGCATGGAGACAGAATTTGAAGTAGAATTGAGAGAGCAATGGGAAATGCAGATTGGATGATGCAGTTTGGACATCTCACTACTGAATACAGGCTACCTCAAATCTCATATCATAGCCCTATGTTGATAAATACTAACTTGAGGGAGGCAAAGATCAAGCCACCATTCAAATTCTTTAATGTTTGGTCAACACATGAGAACTTTCTCAAGATAGTTGATGATTGCTGGACACAGAACCTGCATGTAGATACAATGAGAAACATTTGGATGAAGTAGAAAGCCCTACGAGGAAAACTGAAGATTCTAAATGAAACTGAGTTCAAGGGTATTGCTATGAAGACCTGAAAGAGATTCAGACCAGGATAAGTGCACAGTACACATATACACTTGCATCAGAAGAGAAAAATATAATATCTCAACTTGAAAAGTGGTCCTTGATTGAAGAAAGTATTATGCAACAGAAGGCGAGGGCTATGTGGATAAAACTTGGAGACTCTAACACTAGCTACTTCTCAGCCGTCATGAAGGATAGGAAACAGAGGAAACAAATCACAGAGATTGATTCTCTAGATGGAAGGAGACTGACTGACTCAGTAGCTATAAGGGAAGAGATTACTCAATTCTACAAGTCGCTCATGGGCACAACAATTCCCAGTGTAGCAGCAGTAAATAAAAAGACCATGAGAAGAGGTAAGAAGCTGAACCATGCTCAGCAACTTCAGCTATGTGAAGCAGTAACAGAACAAGAAATCTATGATGGGCTATGCTCTATAGGAGATGACAAAGCACTAGGGGTGGATGGATACAATGCAGTATTCTATAAAAAAGCATGGCCAATTATCTAGAATGAAGTTATAGAAGCAGTAAAAGAGTTCTTTATAATAGGTACTATGTTCAGAGGCATCAATTATACTGCAGTAACTTTGATTCCAAAAGTAGCTAATCCTGCTACAATCAAAGAGTATAAGGCCAATTGCCTGCTGTACAGTTCTCTATAAAATCATTGCTAAAGTCCTGATAGGAAGAATACAAAGGTTATTACTAGCATCATCACAAAAACACAAGCTGGGTTCATTCCTGGGAGAAAAGGTGCAGACAATGTGATCTTGGAACATGAATTGGTAAAGGCATACACAAGGAAATACATCTCACCAAGATGCATGATCAAGGTAGATATTCAGAAAGCCTATGATACAGTAGATTGGAGGTTCCTGAAGCAGATGCTAGAAGAGATGCAGTTTCATTTAAAGTTTGTTAGATGGGTGATGGAATGTGTATCAACTGTTAATTACTCCATAGTAATCAATGGAGAACCAATCAAACCATTTGATGATGCAAGAGGGCTCAGGCAAAGGGACTCAATGTCACCCTTCTTATTTACCATAGTCATGGAGTACTTAAGCAGAAATCTTAGTGAATTGAGGGATAAGAAGCAATTAAAATATCATCCTAAGTGTTCCAAAATGAATATCACTCATTTGAGTTTTGCGGATGACCTATTAATGTTTGCCAAAGGAGATCTAATTTCTGTAGGTCTACTATACAAAAAGTTTGGCAATTTCACAGATGCTTCGGGTTTAGAAGCTAACATGTCAAAGAGTGCTATCTATTTTGGTGGAGTACCATATCCTCTCAGACATGATATTCAGCAACTACTGGGATATATGCAAGGAGAATTACCTTTTAGGTATTTAGGGATCCCACTGGCTACAAGAAAGCTGAAGATGATAGAATGGCAACCATTAATATCCAAGATCACTGCAAGGGTGGCTTCATGAGTAGAAAAGAAGTTGTCATATGCTGGTCGAGTCCAGTTGGTGAAATCAGTTCTGTTTGGAGTCCAATGTTACTGGGCTCAGCTATTCATAATACCTGCCAAAGTGATGAAGACCATAGAAGCTTACTGCTGAAGCTATATTTGGTCAGGAGCAAATGAAATAACTAGAAAAGTATTGGTTTCTTGGAGTAAAATGTGTGTGCCAAAGTCAGCTGGAGGTCTTAACCTCACAAATTTGAAGATTTGGAACAAAGCAACTATAGCTAAAACTTGCTGGGAATTACATAGTAAGAAGGATACTCTTGGATCAAATGGATACATGACTATATAAAAGGAAAGCAGTTAACAAATATGCCCATACCCCAGCAAGCAAGTTGGATGGTGAGGAAAATATTCAAGGCAAGATAGGAATGGAGTAATGTGCAACATGAATCCCCAGGGAGCAGGAGCATGATTATGGCCATCTACCTGAAAATGATAGGAGATCTACAAACAAATTCTAGAAAGAAATAGGGAAAAAGAGAATTTAAGAGGCCCGTCGCATGGAAGAATCAAATGTGTGGGAATGCAGCAAGACCAAAAGCGGTCTTCATAATATAGCTTCAATTTCAAGACAGATTACTCACATCTACAAGGCTAAAAAACTGGGGTATGCAGGTAGATACAAGATGTCGACTGTGCAAAGAGGAAAGCAAAGATCATCTATTTGCTGAATGTGAATTTAGCAGACGAGTGTGGAGCAAACTAATGGCGTTGATACAAACTGATTGGCCATTAATGATGTCACGGGGCAAATGCAAAGATGGATAGAACAGAGAACAAGAGGAAAGACAAAACAATCAAAAATATTGAAGTTGGTATATATAGAGTTCATATATGCAACATGGATTGAACGGAACAACATAGTGTTTATGCAGAAAGTGAAAACAAGTGATGATGTAGCTAGAGAAATAGCCTATACCTGTCATATTCGTGTTGCTGACAATCTTAAGATGACTCTACAGAATTTCAGATTCCCTAGTCAAGATGTATAGGTGTCACGACCCGGATTTCCCACCCTCGGGAGTCGTGATGGTGCCTACTAATCGGAGCTAGGCAAGCCAAGTATTAAAACATTGTCCGATAACATCTCAACAATATAAATAAAATGAGTCATTCAAATTAAAGCGGAAGTCTTAAGTATAAATAAACTAAAAACAAATGCGGAAATTCAATTTCAACCTCTACCCAAGACTGGAGTCACTAACTCACGAACGTCTATAGAATACTACATACAAAGTCTGAACAAGGAACAATACTGTTTGCTTCGGTACAAGTGATAACAAACTGAATAAAATAGGAAGGGACTCCGGCCTGCGGACGTCAGCAAGGCTACCTCGAATGTCCCTGGACTGAAGTCAACTCCCAGTCAAATACTGTTGTGGTCCAAAAGCTACTCCGGTACCGTGATCTGTGCAAAAGAGCACAGAAGTGTAGCATCAGCACAACCGACCCCATGTGCTGGTAAGTGCCTGGCCTAACCCCGGCGAAGTAGTGACGAGGCTAGACAGGACTACCAAACCAACCTGT
>NC_031999.1:53830603-53879182 GCF_001879085.1 Nicotiana attenuata | reverse complement strand
TATCATGGCACGGAAAAATCCTTCGTGCAATTGTAATCAAATCAGGGCACGGAATGTTCCTCGTAGCATAAATAATCAAAACATGGCACGGAATCGACCCTTCGTGCAGATATAATACAAAACATGGCAACAAATCGACCCTTCGTGACAAATATAATCAAAACATGGCACGGAATCGACCCTTCGTGACAAATATAATACAAAACATGGCACGGAATCGACCCTTCGTGACAAATATAATCAAAACATGGCACGGAATGACCCTTCGTGCAAATAAAATCAAAACATGGCACGGAATGACCCTTCGTGCATTATCACTCTTCCTTACCCAAACTAATCACAACCAAATGGGGCGAGGGGAGAAACAAATAATAAGAAATTTCCCGGCAAGGGAAAAACACAAGTAAACAGCTAAATCCCGGCAAGGGAGCAACAACAATAACTTTCACATCCCGGCAAGGGAGATAATCAATATACTCAAACCATCCCGGCAAGGGATTAATCATATCTCTTTCTATTTCTTTTATTTCTTACTCAATAGTCTTTTTATCGTTCGAGCCAACGCTCCAAAGAATTTACAATTCATAATTAATCCTCATACTCTTCACATTACATAGAATTCATCAATTAACATGGAAGAGTCATAACAATATCAGAATAAGTACAAACAAGGACCCACGATCATGCTAGACACCGGTGTATAGATACTCGTCACCATGCCTATACACCGTACTCAACATTTAGCAATTAGCAAATAACACTCTAATCCTATTCCCTCAAGCCAAAGTTAGATCGAACACTTACCTCAAATGCTCCAAAGTCAACTCAAGCCTCTAGTATAGCTTTACCCCTCAAATTCGGCTCCAACTCAGTCAAATCTATGAAATAATGACTTTACAATATTAATATTAGCTAAGCAAACTAAACCCAATGCCTAAATATGAATTTCTAAGCTTTCTTCCAAAAATTCCAAAAATAGACCCCGGGCCCGCTTGGTCAAAACACGAGGTTCGAACCAATTCCATGTCACCCATTCTCCCACGAGCCCGAATATACAATTTGTTTTCAAATTCGACCCCAAAACGAGGTATAAATCAAAGAAAATTGAAAAGCTCTAATTCTACCCTTTTCCCCCCAATTTACACCTTAAGTTACATGATTTAGGTCTAGGAATTTGATAAATGATGATAGATAATGAAGAAAATCAGTTAGAAAATACTTACCCAAGAAGCTTTGGTGAAGAATCGCTCTAAAAGTCACCTAGGGGCTGTGGAGAAGAAGAGCTCGTGTGAAATTTGGGAATAATCCCGTCACTGGTCTGTTTTTGAGCTTCAAAAATCACTGGGCAAAAATGCCCTTCGCGTTCGCGGGAAGGGGGCTGCGTTCGCGAAGGGTAGATGAGTCAAAGCATCGCGAACGCGAGATGCTAGTCGCGAACGCATAGAAGGATAGGGCTGGGTCCGGGATTTGCTTGTACGCGAACGCGAGATGGGGCTCGCGAACGCGGTGAAGGGGAAACCAAGGCTACACGAACGCGGGGACTTGTCCGCGAACGCGAAGAAGGGAAAGCCCACTGGTACGCGAACGCAAGCTGAGTGCTGCGAACACGAAGAAGCAATTATCTGAGCAAAAATTGCAGAAAAATCTGCTATCATTATAAGTTTAAAAACACCCCGAACACCTCCGAAAACACCCCCGAGCCCTCGGGGCTCCTAACCAATCACACACACTAACTCAACAACATCCTACGAACTTAACCGTGCGATCAAATCGCCAAAATAACATCATAAACGAGAAATCAAACCTCAAAATCATCACTTTTTCATCAAACTTCATAAACTTCAAATTTTAGATATTTAGGTCCGAAACACGTCAAATGACGTCCGATTTCGACCAAATTCCACAGAAAGCGCTTAAACCATATATAGGACTTGTACCGGGCGTCAGAACCAAAATACGAGCCCGATACCACAGTCTTTTAATCAATTTTCATTTCTATTTTCCTTAATAATTTCAGAAAAACAATTTCACAAAAAAATTCTTTTCTCGGGCTCTAGACCTCGGATTTCGACTCCGGGCACATGCCCGAGTCCCATATTTTTCTACGGACCCTCCGGGACCGTCAAATCACGGTTCCGGGTCTGTTTACCAAAAATGTTGACCGAAGTCAACTTTAATCATTTTAAAACTACATTTTTTGAAATTTTTCACAAAATTTAATATATAATCTTTCAGGCTACGCGCCCGGATTGCGCACGCAAATCGAGGCAAGTAAAAATGAGATTTTCAAGGCCTCGGAAGCACGGGAAGAAAGAGAAAACAAGTGATGACCCTTTGGGTCGTCATATTCTCCACCTCTAAAACAACCGTTCGTCCTCGAACGGACAAAAGAAAGAAGTATCTGAGTTGGGAAATAGATGAGGATAACGGCTCCGCATATCAGACTCGGACTCCCGGGTCGATGCCTCAGGAGACTGACCTCTCCATTGGACACGCACTGAAGGAAAACTCTTCGACCTCAACTGCCGAACCTGCCGGTCTAGAATAGCTACCGGCTACTCCTCGTAAGACAGATCCTTGTCCAATTGGACAGTGCTGAAATCTAACACGTGGGCTGGATCGCCGTGATACCTCCGAAGCATGGACACATGAAACACTGGATGCACGGCTGACAAGCTGGGCGGCAAGGCAAGTCTGTAAGCCACCTCTCCCACACGATCGAGAATCTCAAATGGGCCAATGAACCTAGGGCTAAGCTTGCCCTTCTTCCAAAATCTCATCACGCCCTTCATAGGCGACACTCGGAGCAAGACCCGCTCACCAACCATGAAAGCTACATCTCGGACCTTACGATCCGCATAACTCTTTTGCCGCAACTGAGCCGAACGAAGCCCGTCCTGAATGATCTTGACCTTATCCAAGGCCTCCTGAACTAAATCCGTACCCAATAACCGAGCCTCTCCCGGCTCAAACCATCCGACTGGAGATCGACATCGCCTACCATACAACGCCTCATATGGAGCCATCTGAATGCTGGACTGGTAGCTGTTATTGTAGGCGAACTTTGCTAAAGGCAAAAACTGGTCCCACGAGCCTCCAAAATCAATGACACAGGCTCGGAGCATATCCTCTAATATCTGAATAGTCCTCTCGGACTGGCCGTCCGCCTGAGGATGGAACGCTATGCTCAACTCAACTCGTGTGCCCAACTCTCGCTGAACTGCACCCCAGAAATGCGAGGTAACTGTGTACCCCGATCCGAAATGATAGATGCCGGCACACCATGAAGGCGAACAATCTCCCGAATATAAATCTCAGCTAACCTCTCGGATGAATAGGAGACTGCTACAGGAATGAAATGCGCTGACTTGGTCAGCCTATCAACAATAACCCATATCGGGTCGAACTTCTTCCGAGTCAACGGAAGTCCAGTAACGAAATCCATGGTAATCCTCTCCCATTTCCACTCGGGAAGCTAAATCCTCTGAAACAAACCACCAGGCCTCTGATGCTCATACTTAACCTGCTGACAGTTCAAACATCGAGCCACATATGCAACAATATCTTTCTTCATCCTACGCCACCAATAATGCTGCCGCAAGTCCTGATACATCTTCGCGGCACCCGGGTAAATAGAATACCGAGAACTATGGGCCTCCGCTAAGATCAACCCTCGAATCCCATCGACATTGGGCACACAAACTCGCCCCTGCAATCTCAAAACACCATCATCATCTAAGGTCACCTTCGTGGCACCTCCACGCTGCACCGTGTCTCTCAGGACACACAAATGGGGATCATCAAACTGCCGATCACGGATACGCTCCAATAATGAAGAACGAGCGACCGTGCAAGCTAACACTCTGCTAGGCTCAGAAACGTCCAACCTCTCAAACCGATTGGCCAAGGCCTGAATATCCAAAGCAAGCGGTCTCTGGCTGACCGGAATATAAGCAAGACTACCACAGCTGGCGGACTTCCTACTCAATGCATCGGCCACCACATTGGCTCTCCCCGGGTGATACAAAATAGTAACATCATAATCCTTCAATAGCTCCAACCACCTCCTTTGCCTCTGGTTCAACTCCTTCTGCTTGAACAAGTACTGCAGACTCTTGTGATCAGTGTACACCTCACACGTCACACCATCTAGGTAATGCCTCCAAATCTTCAAAGCATGAACAATGGCTGCCAACTCTAGATCATGAACCGGATAATTCTTCTCGTGGATCTTCAACTGCCTCAAAGCATACGCAATGACTCTGCCATCCTGCATCAATACCGCACCAATCCCAATACGGGAAGCATCACAATAAACTGTATAAGGCCCTGAGCCTGTGGGCAAAACCAATATCGGTGCCGTAGTCAGAGCTGTCTTGAGCTTCTGAAAGCTTGCCTCACACTCGTCTGACCATCTGAACTGGGCACCCTTCTGGGTCAATCTGGTCATCGGGGCTGAAATAGATGAAAATCCCTCCACGAACCGACGGTAATAACCTGCTAACCCCAAGAAACTCCGAATCTCGGTAGCTAACGCTGGTCGAGGCCAGTTCTTGACTGCCTCAATCTTCTTCGGGTCCACATGAATACCCTCTGCTGATACGACATGACCCAGAAATGCAACCGAACTCAAGCAGAACTCACACTTCGAGAACTTAGCATATAACTGACTATCCTTCAGAGTCTGAAGAACCACTCTGAGGTGCTGCTCGTGCTCCTCCTGGCTGCGGGAGTACACCAGAATATCATCAATAAAGACTATCACGAACAGGTCCAAGTAATGTCTGAACACTCGGTTCATCAACTCCGTAAATGCTGCTGGGGCATTGGTCAACCCAAACAACATGACCAGGAACTCATAATGCCCATACCGAGTGCGAAATGCTGTCTTAGGGACATCAGACGCCTAAATCCTCAGCTGATGGTAGCCAGATCTCAAGTCTATCTTTGAAAACACCTTTGCACCTTGAAGATGGTCAAACAAATCATCAATCCTCGGCAGCGGATACTTGTTCTTCATCGTCACTTTGTTAATTTGCCGGTAATCAATGCACATCCTCATCGGTCCATCCTTTTTCTTCACAAATACACCGGCGCACCCCAAGGAGAAACACTAGGCCTAATGAAACCCTTCTCCAGCAAGTCCTGCCACTGATCCTTTAACTCTTTCAACTCTGGCGGGGTCATGCGATACGGCGGAATGGAAACGGGCTGAGTGCCCGGAGCCAGATCAATACAAAAATCAATATCCCTGTCGGGCGGCATACCCGACAAATCTGAAGGGAAAACCTTGGGGAACTCTCGAACAATAGGAACAGAATCAATTGAAGGGACCTCTGTGTTGGAATCGCGAACATACGCCAGATAAGCTAGACACCCCTTCTCGACCGGGCGTCGAGCCTTCACATATGAAATAACACTGCGGGTGGCATGACCTGGGGTCCCTCTCCACTCCAATCGGGGCAAATCCGGCAAAGCCAAGGTCACGGTCTTGGCGTGACAATCCAAGATAGCATGATATGGGGACAACCAATCCATCCCTAATATAATGTCAAAATCCACCATGTCTAAGAGCAATAAATCAACACGGGTCTCAAGACCCTCAAACACTAGCACACAGGAACGATGAACTCGGTCGACCACTATAGAATCACCCACCGGTGTAGATACATAAACAGGAATACCCAAAGCATCACTAGGCATAGCCAGGTAGGGTGCAAAATAGGACGACACATACAATATGTAGACCCAGGGTCAAATAGCACTGAAGCATCTCTAATACAACTCAGAATGGTACCTGTAATGTCTGCACCTGAAGACTCAGCCTCTGGCCTGGCCGGTGGCTGGCCTCTACCTCTGGCGACCTGAACTCCACCTCTAAGACCTCTACCTCCACCTCTAACACCTCTGCCACCACCTCTAGCTGGTTGGGCAGGCTGTGGAACCTCCGGTGCCTGAATCATAGCACGAGAACTCTGATGCTGGAAGCTGCCATAAACTCGAGGGCAATATCTGACAATGTGCCTCGGATCACCACAAGCACGACAAGACCTCGTCTGCTGCGGCTGAGCACCCCTCAACATCGGGCAAACCCTCATGTTGAGACCATACTCACCACACTCATAACACCTACACGAACGCTGCAGTTGAGGGAACTGAGGCTGACCCTGTCGACCTGAATGACCACCTGAAGTACCATGAGTGACCTGGAGAGCTGACTGAAAAGGCCTGGGAGGATGGCCTCTACCATAAGAACCTCTACCTCCTGACGAGGTACCACTGAATCTGCCTGCATGATGGGGCCTCTTATCCGACCCATGACCACCTCCCTGTGGCAGAGTTATCTCAACTCTATGGCCCACATTGGCCGCCTCCTGAAAAGTGATCTCACTCCCAACCTGACCCACTATACCCGGCTGACCTGCCACCGCTGGCGGAACCACTGGAAGCAAACTCGCTCGACTGACACCCTCTATGAGGCCTACCAATCGGACTAGAACGTCCTGAAGAACTGGGGTGGCAATGAACCCTTCTGGGACCTGAGCTGAGCCCACCGGAACTGCCGAGACGGGAACCTCCTCCTCAAAATCAACCTGAGGCTCCGCCTCTGGGGCTGCTGCTCGGGGCTCGAACTGCTGAGCGGTAGATGAAGAAGCGCGTGTTCTCACCATCTGCGAAAGAACAGAGTAGAAATTCAACCGGTGTTTGAGAAACAGAACTGCACGACAAGAAAGAACGAATGTGAAGTGTTTCCTAACTCTGTAGCCTCTGGGGGATAAATACAGACGTCTCCGTATCGATCCCTCAAACTCTACCAAGTTTGTCCGTGAGTTGTGAGACCTATGTAACCTAGTGCTCTGATACCAACTTGTCACGACCCGGATTTTCCACCCTCGGGAGTCGTGATGGCGCCTACTAATCGGAGCTAGGCAAGCCAAGTATTAAAACATTGTCCGATAACATCTCAACAATATAAATAAAACAAGTCATTTAAATTAAAGTGCAAGTCTTAAGTATAAATAAACTAAAAACAAATGCGGAAATTCAATTTCAACCTCTACCCAAGACTGGAGTCACTAACTCACGAACGTCTATAGAATACTACATACAAAGTCTGAACAAGGAACAATACTGTTTGCTTCGGTACAAGTGATAACAAACTGAATAAAATAGGAAGGGACTCCGGCCTGCGGACGTCAGCAAGGCTACCTCGAATGTCCATGGACTGAAGTCAACTCCCAGTCAAATACTGCTGTGGCCCAAAAGCTACTCCGGTATCGTGATCTGTGCAAAAGAGCACAGAAGTGTAGCATCAGCACAACCGACCCCATGTGCTGGTAAGTGCCTGGCCTAACCCCGGCGAAGTAGTGACGAGGCTAGACAGGACTACCAAACCAACCTGTGCAGTTTAATACATATATATGCAATAAAAGAAAAGAATACAGAAATTAAACAATTAGGAGGGAGGGGAGCATACTATGGGGGAAGTACAGTCCGGATATAAAGTCAGCAATTTAAGCAAGAAACCGTGCAATAACAATAATTAATGAGAGCAGGAAAATTAACAGTTGCACGGCATCAACCTTAGTGCTTTTACTCTCATTCTCACCAAAAGCAATCAAATAAAGTGCACGACATCAACCTTCGTGCGTTTCCTCACATAACTCTCATATCATGGCACGGAAAAATCCTTCGTGCAATTGTAATCAAATCAGGGCACGGAATGTTCCTTCGTGCATAAATAATCAAAACATGGCACGGAAATGACCCTTCGTTGGCAGATATAATCAAAAACATGGCAACGGAATGACCCTTCGTGCAAATATAATCAAAACATGGCACGGAATGACCCTTCGTAGCGAATATAATCAAAACATGGCACGGAATGACCCTTCGTGCAAATATAATCAAAACATGGCACGGAATGATCCTTCGTGCATTATCAACTCTTCCTCACCCAAACAGTAACTCACAACCAAACGGGGACGAGGGGAGAAACAAATAATAAGAAATGTCCCGGCAAGGGAAAAAACACAAGTAAACAGCTAAATCCCGGCAGGGGACAACAAACAATAACTTTCACATCCCGGCAAGGGAGATAATCATATACTCAACCATCCCGGCAAGGGATTAAATCATATCTCTTTCTATTTCTTTCATTTCTTCTCAATAGTCTTTTTATCGTTCGAGCCAACGCTCCAAAGAATTTACAATTCATAATTAATCTTCATACTCTTCACATACATAGAATTCATCAATTAACATGGAAGAGTCATAACAATATCAGAATAAGTACAAACAAGGACCCACGGTCATGCTAGACACCAGTGTATAGATACTCGTCACCATGCCTATATACCGTACTCAACACTTAGCAATTAGCAAACAACACTCTAATCCTATTCCCTCAAGCCAAAGTTAGATGGAACACTTACCTCAAATGCTCCAAAGTCAACTCAACCTCTAGTATAGCTTTACCCCTCAAATTCGGCTCCAACTCAGTCAAATCTATGAAATAATGACTTTACAATATTAATAATAGCTAAGCAAACTAAACTCAATGCCTAAATATGAAATTTCTAAGCTTTCTTCCCAAAATAACAAAAATCACCCCGGGCCCGCTTGGTCAAATACGAGGTTCGGACCAATTCCATGTCACCCATTCCCCCACGAGCCCGACTTCAAATTCGACCCAAAACGAGGTCTAAATCAAAGAAAATTGAAAAGCCCTAATTCTACCCTTTTCCCCCAATTTACACCTTAAGTTACATGATTTAGGTCTAGGAATTTGATAAATGATGATACATAATGAAGAAAACGAGTTAGAAAATACTTACCCAAGAAGCTTTGGTGAAGAATCGCTCTAAAAGTCACCTAGGGGCTGTGGAGAAGAAGAGCTCGTGTGAAATTTGGGAATAATCCCGTCACTGGTCTGTTTTTTGAGCTTCAAAAATCACTAGGCAAAAATGCCCTTCGCGTTCGCGGGAAGGGGGCCGCGTTCGCGAAGGGTAGATGAGTCAAAGCATCGGCGAACGCGAGATGCTAGTCGCGAACGCATAGAAGGATGGGGCTGGGTCCGGATTTGCTTGTACGCGAACGCGAGATGGGGCTCGCGAACGCGGCGAAGGGGAAACCAAGGCTAAGCGAACGCGGGGACTTGTCGCCGAACGCGAAGAAGGGAAAGCCCACTGGTACGCGAACGCGAGCTGAGTGCTGCGAACGCGAAGAAGCAATTATCTGAGCAAAAATTGCAGAAAATCTGCTATCATTCTAAGTTTAAAAACACCCCGAACACCTCCGAAAACACCCCCGAGCCCTCGGGGCTCCTAACCAATCACACACACTAACTCAACAACATCCTACGAACTTAACCGTGTGATCAAATCGCCAAAATAACATCATAAACGAGAAATCAAACCTCAAAATCATCACTTTTTCATCAAACTTCATAAACTTCAAATTTTAGATATTTAGGTCCGAAACACGTCAAATGACGTCCGATTTCGACCAAATTCCACAGAAAGCGCTTAAACCATATATAGGACTTGTACCGGGCGTCGGAACCAAAATACGATCCCGATACCACAGTCTTTTAATCAATTTTCATTTTCATTTTCCTTAATAATTTCAGAAAAACAATTTCACAGAAAAATTCTTTTCTCGGGCTCTAGACCTCGGATTTCGACTCCGGGCACATGCCCGAGTCCCATATTTTTCTACGGACCCTCCGGGACCGTTAAATCACGGGTCCGGGTCCGTTTACCAAAAAAATTGACCGAAGTCAACTTTAATTATTTTAAAACTACATTTTTTGAAATTTTTCACAGAATTTAACATATAATCTTTCCGGCTACGCGCACGGACTGCGCACGCAAATCGAGGCAAGTAAAAATGAGGTTTTCAAGGCCTCGGAAGCACGGGATGAAAGAGAAATAGGTGATGACCTTTTGGGTCGTCACAATAGGATAGTTTCTATTACTGTGGATTTGTTTGTCATATGAACAGTAGACTGAGTATAAAGTCTAGCTGGATTTGTAAATATTCTCCTTGGTAATTAATGAAATTTGATAGTTACCAAAAAAAAAAGAAGAGAAAACCTCATATATATATATATATATATATATATATATATATATATATATATATATATATACACTTTAAAAGATTATGTACCTATTAATTGTATTCTTCTATAAATGGATTTCGTACTTAAAAATACTGTAAATTACTCCTACTTCTTAATATTACGTTTAAGTTATATACGCTGACAACATATTTCGATATCAGGTTTTGATATGTATAGAGAGTTACATCTAGGTGAACGTATTTAACCATATATGTAAAATTTCTTTACATTATCAATTTTGTTTTCCTTTTTGTATCTTCTTCTCCCTAATGAAACACTTGGATCTCCTTCTGTACCAGTTCTGTATTGGTTGATCTACGCTCGAGGAAGGCCCCCGAAGAAACCGTTCCCAGTCTGTCCTCTGGCTGGCACGCAGCAATACGATTTTGTAGCAAGAGCAGCTCGAGGAGTACACCGACAGCCGACGAGTTTGGAACAAAGGTCCTCCGTTTTCAGTCCTCAAAGCCAATTATTTTTTCGAAGTTACAAATTAATTCATTTTGCTGATCTCCTTTCTGTAATGATTCATCGACGACAGACTGTTCACCTAAGAGACCTGATACTGCTGAGTACGATTGGATGTGAACGATGCTCGATCCCTCTGAATTTTTAAGGGCCACCGGAGCCACACCAAATACCACGCGACGTACGGTGCTCTTCCGGCCTATGAACCCTACTATTTCTCCCTTTTTGTTTCTCTAAGAACATGAGATGCAAAGATACTAGTATTGTAGTAATAATTAAATTCAATTTAAGTTATAGTAGCCAATGTACATCATCCCATATGATTATAATTTGTTCGATTATAACTTTTATAGATCGCCGCAGCAAAACGCACTTCATTAGTACTTACGTAGTCCACATGGAAGTCTTATGCTTTCAAAGTCAGAGCAACGTAATTACATGATAAAATTGAACATGGGACAGTATATTATTTGGATATATATTTACATTATATTATTTAAAAAGAAGAAACATAGTCACATTAAATGACAAAAAATGAATGCTGTTCTCAGTATCATCTCTGATATATATGTTAACTGCTAATTCCAAATCTTCTGAGTCAGCTACTCATCAGAGCCACCTTCACTAAATTTAATTAATATTTATATATACTAATAAAACAAAAAAAATTACAAAGAATTTATACGTAACATATTATAGCATTATCACTTATTATGAGCACTTACATGGTGTATTTGGTATGACAGAAAATATCTTTTATAGAAAATAGACTATTATTTCCAGAAATTTACAGAAGTTAAATTCTTTTACAAAAATCTAGCTACTTGTTAATCTCCTTAATTTTTTTCATTTTCTTGTTTTTGTGCGTGTGTGTAGAGGTTATGAATTTTTAACTGGTCAATCCAAGAAATATTTTTACGGTATTTTTGGCAGAATTTGCCATAAAAAAACAATAATACCCTTTGATTTTATTGACCGAAATGTCATTTTTCACGTCTTTTATAATTGTATCAACTAGTCAAAATGATGATTGATCTAAAGGATCATGTACCTGAATATTCACAAAGAAGAAAAAAAAAAGATATAAATTTGACGAAAACCCTTCGGTATTTTAGTGCATTATCTATAAAAATGTAGTAATAGCAAGGACTAGCTATTTTTCAATTTTGTAATTGAGAAATTGCCACTGTCATAGAGTTTTAAATTTTTTAGGTGAAAATAATGACAATGTATTAAAATTTCACTTGTGGAAGTTTACAATTCATGATAGTGCCTATTTGTGAATTTTATTAAAAATTTCTTTTAATAATTTGCAAAACATTGTGAGGACTCATTTTGAATTGGTTTTCAGCTTAGCATAATCTTCCTCCTTCTTTAGATCTTATTCTTTTTAGTAGTCTTTTAACTTAATTGGATATTTTTACATTAAAATATAGAAAATTGCTAATACTTTTTTTTATTATTTTTTCCTTATTTCCTTTTATTTTTATCCAAAAAGAGAAAAGAAAAAAAGGCAGCAGATGGCCATTCTGAACCCCTGCCATCTCCACCGTAATCTCCTTGTCGTCCTCTTCCCTAAACCCTTTCCAAATAAGTTTAGGTCGGTTATATGATCAGTGAAGATTTATAAAGCCGATACTAATTTATTTGGAGCTATAACGTAATTGTTATTGTTGTAATTAATTTGCAAAACATTTCTTTTATGTTTGTGGCAAAGAGTAACCGAAATGTTTATACTTTTTAATGTTACATGCACAAACTATATCTTTCAGGGAAATTAATTACAAATAATTAGGTGTCAAAAAATAATTATGTGTAACAAAAGGAAAATACTTTAAAAGATTTCAACAACATCTTGATTTTATTGATTCTGCATAGTTTTAATTACCTGATCAAAAAAAAAAATGGTAAGTGTATAATTTTGCATGATGTGGCTCCATGCCGCCACAGCGGCAGTCTAAAGGGTGTTATCCTTCACAATTTTGCAAAATATTTTCCTTATATATATATATATATATATATATATATATATATATATATATATATATATATATATATATATATATATATATATNTATATATATATATATATATATATATATATATATATATTTTAAAATTATATGTATATATGTGCAATAGGTTCCGCTCGAAAACAAATACAAATAAATTAAATATCAATTTGAGACAGCAAGTATCAAGCCTCAAAACCGATATATATAATCTTAGATCGAAACCAAAACGAAGTGCGACAATAAATTGACGCCACTTGCATAAAATCTTGTGTACGCCACTGTATACGTGCATACTCCACATTCATTGGCTTAGTGTGGCCAATAATAGAAACTATGTAATTTCCAATAAAACCTACCAAAAACATCATATATCTAACTATAGTTGCTGGAAACTTCATGGATCCACATCATGTTACATTGATTTTTCATCTTTCCTAGTAGCTGCTTGGTTGGCATTATATCATGACATATAATATACAGTTGTATTAAAATATTACTACTATTATTATATATTTTATTTTACATTTTTTTGCTTATAAATCAAGCATAATCCCATAGCTAGTTTTCATAGGTCTTTGTTTACTACTACCTTTTATTTTTAGCAAAAAACAAAAATGGGGTTTGAAAATTACAAACCTACAATTGTTATGATAGTTTTACAATTTATGTATGCTGCTGTTACTCTATTTAGTAGAGCTTCTCTTGTACAAGGAATGAGCCCTAGAGTTTTTGTAGTTTATAGACAAACTATAGCCTTTCTCCTCATTTCTCCTATTGCTTTTGTCCCAAGGTATGTGTAAAATTTCTCTTCATAATTTAACCCCCCCACCCCCACCCCCACCCCCTCCCAAACCACCCACCCTATTCGAATTTGGCGACACGTTTTTCAAAAAAAGATATTTTCTTCACCCCTAAACCCTAAACCGCAAACCCCAAATAGTAAATTTGCGTATCATACTCAGTATGGCTTTCTGCTATTTTTCTAAACCTTAGGGGCTTGTTTGGTACGAGGGATAAGAAATAATTAATCCCGAGGCTAAATTTGATAAGAGTTTATCCCACGTTTGGTTGGGATAAAATCGCGGTGGTATTTTTTTACTATTTGGTTGTAGTATTTTTTTTATTCCTATGAGAAGGTGAAATAATAATTTCGGGATAATTAATCCTGGAATAACTTATTTTCCAACCAAACGACCCCTAAGGATAGAAATTATACTAAAAATTGTTAGTTATTTATGTGGTTCCATTTTCATTTTTTTATAGAAGAAAGACAGGAAGTAGTTGCTTGGGATGGAAGAGTTTCTGGTTGATAAATTTAGCAGCTCTCACTGGGTAAGAAATTATAAATTTCCTTATTTTTTTTCCAACATAAATTTTTACTAAATGTCTATATATAAAAATAACAAGATTTTTTATTTATTTTCAGTGTAACAATCAATCAGAATATCTATTTTTCTGGTTTATATTATGCTTCATCTTCTATTGCAAGTGCAACTGGCAATCTTGTTCCAGCATTCACTTTTCTCATGGCATGGATCATGGGGTAAGTTTCAAAAACTCAATTTTTTTTCAATTTATTTTTAAAAAAAATCATCGAAAAATTATGGCGTATTGATGAATATTTTAATTAATATTTTTGTTAATTAATGGTTTTTATTTAGAATGGAGAAAGTGCAAATCAAAAGCTTGAGAAGTATAGCTAAGGTGATGGGGACAATTTTATGTGTTGCTGGAGCTGTTGCAATGGCATTAATTAAAGGGCCAAAGTTATTAAATTCAGAATTTATTCCCACAAATGAATTGTTAATTCTTGGCAAAGAAAATAGTGAGAATTTGAATAATTGGATGCTAGGTGTTATCTTGCTCATTGCAAGTGCTTGTTGCTGGTCATTTTGGCTCATTTTACAGGTATTTTATTATCTCTTAAAATTCCTGGTAACGAGCGTTTTTCCACTTTAATGAGGTTTACGCAGTTTAAATCCTGCTTAGTCGGGCTAATAAATTTCGAATATTGAATACATATAAAGTTCAAAGGAAACATTCCTTATTTTTAACATAATGATAAATCAATTTAAAAGGAAGTTGAATGATCACTTTAACCCTATCTGGAAAATGTTAAATAAAAAATTCTTTCAGTTTGAAAATATATTGTTTTTCAAATTTGGATGTTTACTTATTTTATTTTTTTGAAAAGGGAGTCAAGGTATGCTTCAACCAAAACACCCAAAAAAAAACAATGATTTTTTCAAGAATTCCTTAATATATTAAAACTAGAAATTTCACACTATTTCTTTTACACTATAAAGTCACTTAAACATAAAAAAATAATCTCGGTTAACAGTTCATAATAAGTGAAATTAATAACTTAGAAGTTAAAGCTGTCGCAATAGTTAAATTATATTGATAGTGTAAAAAAATTTACGCTCGCCAGTGTATATAACTTAATCCCAATTTTAGTGCCCGTTTGGACATAAAATTTGATGGAAGATTTTTCCAGAAAATTTTTACTTTTTTCGAAATCAGCATTTGTTCATGAAATTTCCAATTTTCACTTGAATATGCATTTTGGAGATTTTCGAAAATTTGAAAAACTGCAAAAAGTTGTTTTTCAAAATTTTCACTTAAATCACTCACAAAACTTCAAAAACAACCCAAACTGAAATTTATGTCCAAACACAACTCTAAATTTCAAATACCATTTTCACTTGAAAATATTTTTCACCACTTTTTTCGAATTTTACATTTCTTATGTCCAAACGCCTACTTAATTTTCTAATTAAGTTGCTAATTAATAGGATATTGTGAAACAGGTAACGTTGTCAGCAGATTGCCCTGATCATCTATCTTTAACAGCCTGGTTATGCCTTATGGCTGCAATACAATCTGCAATTGTCACATTCTTCTTTGAGCCTGATTTGAATAGCTGGAAAATAACTTCATCACTGGAATTCATTTCTATCTTCTATACTGTAAGTATTTTTTTTTTCTTTCTTCTTTTTTCTTTTGGGTGTTACAATTTACAATTGAAAATAATAGAAGGGAATCTTGGAGTAACGGTAAAATTGTCTCCATTTGACCTATAGGTCAGGATTTCGAACCGTGGAATCAACCATTTGACTCTTGCGTCAGGGTAGGCTGCCTACATAACACCACTTTCGGTCGTCAGCCTTTCCCGAACCCTGCATGAACATAGAGTGTTTCGTGCACGAAGTGTCTCGCGTTCACGCAAGGTCCAGGCTAGGGCTGCACTACAAGAGGGTGTGATGTAGAAAGCCTACTTAATGCCATTTGACCTATAGATCAGGGGTTCGATCCATGGGTTCAACCATGTGATTCTTGCGTCTGAGTAGGCTGCCTACCTTACATCCCTTTGAGGTTCGGCCCTTTTCCGAATACTGCATGAACACAGAATATTTCGTGGACGAAGTATCTCGCATTCACATAAGGTTCGGAAAAGGGTTGCACTATGAGAGAATGTGATGTAGGAAACCTACTTAAAGCAGGCGTTATTGGCTGATCCATAGCTCGAACTCGTGACTTATAGGTCAGTCGGAGGCAACTTTACTGTTGTTCCGAGGCTCCCGGCCCCTTTATATTACAAATTACAATTGAAGATAATAATTAAAATCTTGTTAAATTTTTACTAATTAATTGGACATTTTGAATTATTATAAACAGGGATTTTCATCAGCTGTTTCTTTCTTTGGGCAAGCTTGGTGTATTTCACGTAGAGGACCATTATTTTCTGCTATGTTCAATCCTTTATGCACAGTTATAGTAACAATCTTTGCCTCAGCATTTATGCAAGAAGAGATGTACACTGGAAGGTAAATTACTAAAATCATCTTCACTTACTATATTGGTTTTGTCATTTAATTTTTTACTATCTTTTTTTGAAAATCCCAGATTGGAAAATCAATTTTTAACATTTACTACCTCCCATCCATATTATTCGCTTTAAAAAAAATATTTAATAGCCTTATCATAGAAGAAAAAAAAAAAAAAAAAAAAAAAAAAAAAAGACAGCCCGATGCACAGGTAGCCCACCTTCAGGTAAGTTTTGGGAAAGGGCTGCACTCTAAGAGGTGTGACGTGAATAGCTTACCCTAATGCAAATATTAGTGGTTGCTTCCACGAATCGTACCTGTGACCTCTAGATTGCTCCAAGCCTTACCCTGGAAGTATTTATCTAAATTACTATAATTTATCTCCTTAAGTATTTATCACTTAATTAACACTATACGAACTTAATAGTACGGGTGACTATATGATTTTCTAAAATGTCAAATATTTTAAAATAAATTCAATTTGCATAATGACAATAATATGGATCAAAGGTAGAGCGACGTTTTTTTTTTTTTTTTTTGCAATTTTTGAGAATTTTTACTTTTTAAAATATGATAAGGTTGTTTAAACTTTTTTTAATTAAATTTTCAGCTTGGTGGGATCACTTGCTGTGATTTTTGGATTATATGTGGTACTATGGGGAAAAGCAAAGGATAAAAAAGAGGACAATATTATAGAGGAAGAGCCAGTGAAGCAACATATTCAAGAAACAATAATTACAATTCAAGATTTTCCAGATTTCACAACTTGTAAAGTTGATTTAGAAGAACCACTTTTGACTAACAAATCAATAACCAATATTGTAGATGATAATAAATAGTGTAAAAAAAAAATTGTCATTTGTAGTCATAATTTCTCCTCAATTTATGAGCATTAATTATTGTGTTGTATGTGGTTAGTTTTTTCTTTTTTCTTCTCTGTAAAATTTGTTGAGGAATTTTGTTACTAATTTTTTGTCTCTATCAATAAAAGTGATATATATTTTCCAGCTTTGGAAGTTTAGAACTATATTTTCTTCTGGATATTGATGTTTCTTTGTACTTGATTTGATTCGTGAGCCAAAAATTGCATAATTATGTTATCATCTCACATATCTATGTACTAAAGATGCTTGATGACATTTCAATTCACAAAGTTTGTTCGAAACCTTATATTTATATTATGAAATTCACTAAATATATATTTCAAATCGTTATTAAATTCAAAACTCATAAAATTTAAATCATAAATTTACCTCTAATCGATAGACTAAATAAATATACATGCATGTGAATACTACAAAATAATGAAGACCATAGTTTTTGAAGCTTTTGATCTAATGCAAAGTTGTAATATTTTTAACAAATAGCTAACAGTATGTGACATGAAAATGACACAAGATACATGCATCTTTATCAACATATATTCAGCATCAACTTACTTTACGTCATAACACGGCTGTAATAAACAAATTAGTTAAAACAAACACATAGTACTACATAATTTATTGGTTTATTTGTTTGTTTGTATTTTGAATGTGAGAATACAAAACTCAGAAGTTTCCAAGTGGGTTGCCCCTAGGTATAAGGGATGAAAGACTTGCTAGAAAAACAATGGCCAATGGTAATGGTTCCACAATTATTTTTGGTAAGTAAACAATTTTATGTGGACTTGCAAAATTTCAAGTCAATCAGAGTTCGTTAAAATATTTCTATAAAATTAGCATGTACTAATACACATGAAAAAATGGATATAATCACAAATTCGTATTGCATGGCCACGAAGCGCCATAAACTAAACCTGAAAGTCGCCTAAAATTTTGTGAACCATCAGAAATGACCTAATGAACAATATTCATTGCTTCTCCATCGCCATGACCCATGTCGGCGGCGTGGGCTATAGCACACGAAAATCCGAGAATCGGGCGAAATTCAGGTTTTGTGGCCCTAAAATGCCAAAAAACGAGGAACGGTCATGGCGAGACGTTGATTATTGTTCCTTAGATCTTTTCTTATGGACCAACAAAATTTTAGGCGATTAGGGTCCGGTCACCCGGACCCATGCCGATGCCACGGGTTATAGCACATGAAAATCTATGAATCAGGCGGAATTTCAGTTTTATGGCCCTAAAACGCTAAAAACGAGGAATGGTCATGGTGAGGCAATGACTATTTTTCCTTAGGTCAATTTGATAGATCGGCAAAATTATAAGCGATTTCGGTACGGTCGCTCGCACCCATGCAGGGGGCATGGGCACACACGAAAATTTGGAAATATGGCGGAATTCCAGTTTTAAGACCGTAAAATGCCAAAAAACGAGAAACAATCATTGCAAGGCGATGAATATTGTTCCTTAGGTGGTTTTTAATGGGTCGGAAAAATTTTAGGCAATTCGGGTTCGGTCGTCGTACCCATTCCGACTCATTCCTATGTGGGCTATAACACATGAAAATCTGGGAATCGGTTATCATTTTTTTGTCCTAAAACACCAAAAATGAGGAACAGTCATGGCGAGGCATTGATTATTGTTCCTTAGCTCGTTTTTTATGGGCCGGCAAAATTTTAGGCGATTCGGGTCCGGGCGTATAGCACACGAAAATATGAGAATTAGGCAGAATTCTAATTTTATGGTACTAAAATGCCAAAAAACAAGAAACGATCATGACGAGACGTTGACTATTGTCATCTAGAATTCATTTCTATCTTATATACTGTAAGTATTCTTTCTTTTTTTTTTTTGTAATTCACAATATTATTAATCACCAAAGAATCAAATTACATCGTATAGTGGCCATCTCAGCCTATACACAATTCTACCCTATACTCCTATCCTTAACAACCTGATTCATCCAGTCTACACATATATCTCTTATATCCTATAAAAGCCTTTGTTGTAGGACTTCTTTAAGTTTGCCTTCAGCCCATACATTACATGTATATGCTATCTCTGTAATAATGCTCTTAGTATCTTTATGTGCTTTTTCAAAAACTCTATGGTTTCTTTCAGTCCATATACTATACAAATTTTCAGCTAGAACCATTCGCAAGAGCTGTCCTTCAACAGTTTTCTTCTTTGCTTTCTCCACAAACCATGCTGATCCCACGTTTTTATTTGTACCTGGATGTGCAGCCAGTTGAAAATTCCTGCCTATAGTTCAGTGGTGGTAGTACATTCCCAGAATAGATGCGCATGAGTCTCTGGATGATTTCCACACAGAACACATATTGGATCAACGTTAATGTTCCATTTGTTCAACCTATCAGTTGTCATCATTCTCTCTTGGATGATCAGCCACATGGAGAACAATGCTTTAGGCGTTGCTAGATTACTAAACATGATTGTTTTCCACTCAACTTTAGGTAGTGCTCCAATTTGCTGCAAGTACAGCTGCTTGATTCTGCATTTGCCATTATCCCCCTGCATCTGTGTATTTAGCCCAGCAACAGTCCTGATCTTTTGAACCATCCAACTCGCTTGCTTTGGTACTTTAACTGTATCTAAAGAGTGCCCTTTTATATAGTACATATGAATCCATTTGATCCACAATTTATCTGCCTTTGTTGCCAAGTCCCATTGCAGCTTGAGAATGGCAGCTTTGTTCCAGCTTTTGAGATTTAGGATGTTTAGCCCTCCAGCACTCTTAGGTTGGCAGACTTTGTCCCAAGATATTAATGCACGTTTGGTAATGACATTTGTTCCTGACCACATGAAGCTTCTACAGTAGGCTTCAATAAGCTTGATCACCTTGGAGGGCATCAGGAATATTTGAGACCAATAGGATTGAACTCCAAAGAGGACAGTTCTAATAAGTTGAACTCTGCCAGCATATGAGAGCTTTCGTGCAGTCCAGGATGATATTTTAGCTACTATTTTATCAATCAATGGTTGCCATTGTGTCATCTCCACTTCTTGGTAGTAAGAGGGACCCCCAAGTACTTAAATGGTAGTTCTCCTTGTACATACCCCAGCTGTTGGATGATAATATCTTGATCCACCTTGCACACTCCACCAAAATAAACTGAACTCTTGTTGAGGTTGGCTTTTAGCCCAGATGCTGTGGAGAACTGATCAAAACATTGCTTCAGCAGTGTAACTGATTGGCTATCACCTCTAGCAAACAATAACAGATTATCTGCAAAGCTCAAGTGAGTAATGCCCAGTTTCTTGCACTTTGGGTGAAAATGAAATTGCTTTTCTTTCTTCAAATCAGTGAGGAGTCTGCTTAAGTATTCCATTGCTAGAGCAAATAGAAATGGGGATATTGGATCCCCCTGTCTGAGGCCTTTAGCAACTGGGAAAGGTTCTGTAAGTTCACCATTTATCAGGATAGAGTAGCTCACACTATGCATACAGGATGATACCCATTGAGTGAATTTGTGAGGGAACCCAGACCTTCTATGACTTGTGTCACATAGCTCCATTCCACACTGTCATAAGCCTTTTGTAAATCAACCTTGATCATATATCTAGGTGATATATGCTTCCTTGAGTAGGCTTTAATCAGTTCATGCGCTAAGATGATATTATCAGCTCCCTTTCTCCCAGGAATGAATTCAGCTTGAGATCCATCAATCAAATAGTCCATTACTTTCTGCAACCTTGATGCTAAGATTTTGGAGACAATCTTATACAACACAGAGCAGCAAGAAATGGGTCTGTAGTCCTTTATGGTAGTAGGATTGGTGATTTTGGGTAGTAAAGTAACTGTTGTACAGTTCATGGCCTTAGGCATCACCCCAGTAGCAAAAAACTCCACTACTGCTTCATATACATCATCCTTGATAACTTCCCATGCTTTTTTGAAGAAGACAACATTATAACCATCAATGCCAGGAGCTTTGTCATTACCAATAGCTTGCATACATTCATTTACTTCATGTTTGGATATCTCTTTGGTCAGTTCCATTATCTGCTGATGAGTTAGTTGAGGCCCCATTTTCAGAATTTGCATGTTAACAGTTGGAAGAGTAGTAGCTGCAGTTCCCATAAGTGCCTTATAGAAGTCCACTATCTCCTTTTTGATTCTTTTAGGATCTGTTAGTACCTCACCATTCAGAGCTGTTAGTGTGTGAATATTTTTCTTGCTTGTTCTGTCTTTCATCATTGCAAAGCAATATTTGTTGTTCCCATCTCCAACATTTATCCAATGAGCTCTAGATTTCTGCTGCAGAATCTTCTCTTCAATGCTAGACCATTTTTCTAATTGAGATTTGGCATCTTTCTCCATCATTCTTAGCTGGTCAGAATAATTTCTATTCATTTCTTGCTGGTATTAAATAAGATCTCTTCTTGCTTGGTCTATCTTTTCTGTGATATTTCTGAAGCTTCTATTGTTTAAGTCCTTGAATATTGGTTTCAATGCTTCCAGCCTGTACCAAATAGTAGCTAGCTTACAATCCTTATTCTCTCCTTGCCATCTTTCCCTTACAATATTCTAAAAATCTTGATGTTCTGCCCAAACATTCAGAAACCTGAATGGTACTCTTATGCTATTATTTCTCATCTGGAATTTTAGTGTGAGGGGTGAGTGGTCTGATATAAATGGATCTCCTATTTCAACTGTTAGGTGATCAAAATTCATCATCCAGTCATCATTCGCCAAAGCTCTATCTAACCTGCTAATTACTCTATCTTCACCTATTTGCCCATTTGTCCATATAAAGTATTCTCCTCTCCAAGGAATTTCAGCCAGCATTGTGTCAGTGCAAAAGTTGGCAAAGTCTTGTATGTCAGCTTGAGTAGGAGCAACCTTTGATACTCTATCTTGGGTAGAGATGATAGCATTAAAATCCCCCCACATCAGCCATGGATAGGTAATAGTTTGTGCAAGACTTTTAAGTTTCTGCCACATCTCTTTCCTCTTCTCTAAGCTATTAAACCCATACACCACAGTCATAACACATCTGATATTAGAGCTATTGATGATGCAGTGAATGAATTGAGCATCTGTTTGGATCACATCTACTCGCCATAAATTACTGTCCACTAATAACCATATTCTCCCATTTACTGCATGATCATAGTTATGAACTAGTACCCAATTTGTTGCAATCTTAGGGGCAATAACAGAAGCTTTTTGTTGTTTCATTCTTGTCTCTACTAAAGCAGCTAAAGAAATATGATGTTCTTTGAGGTATCTAGCCAACTCCTTCTGTTTATACCTTTGGTTTGCCCCCCTCACATTCCACATGAGAGCATTCATTTAGACACCCCTGATGTACCACCTCTATCTGGTGGTTGTCTATCCCCTGGGCCTCCTGATAATACTTCTAAAGTGTTCTGTGTGATAATTGAAAAATCAGCACCACATGCATTTGTTCTGGGAGTTAAAACACTATTTTTGTCTCTCATTATACTATTCTCATGCCTTTTAGCCTGTGTCATACCTTGTGCAATATCCACTGATTTTCCAGCCATTACATTATGAGCTACTGTAGAGGCAACTTGAATTATGGGAGATACTGTTTCAACACAATTAGTATTAGGTTTAGTTAGCTCTTGAGGCTTACTTGTGTTCTGCTTTATACTGCCTTTGGTTCTCCACTCCTTTGCTGGCTGATGAGCTTTGCTGTTAACTTTCTGAGTTTTTTGAGGTCTCCCTTGGACTTCCTCATTGTTTTTGCATCTATGCCCCAACTGTTGACAGTCAGAGCAAAATTCTGGTTGCTATTCAAATCGAACCCCTTGTTTGTACATCTTTCCAGAAGGATCTTGTATTGTAACTCCAGTTGGTAGTGGCTTAGTAATTTTCACTTCAATCAACATCCTCGCAAATGAGATTCTCGACTGATTAGCTGTGCATTCATCAGCAAATAGTGGCACTCCAATAGCACTTCCCAGCCTGCTTAGAGAGTCTTTTCCCCAGTAAGCCATAGGCAAATTGGGAAATGAGACCCATAGGGGAATCTCTTTGAGAAAGGCTGTATCGAATTCAACCTCAGGAGACCATTTCTTTAGGATAATAGGTCGATTATTAATCGTGTAAGGCCCTCCATACAGGACTTCCTTGAGGTCATCTTCCTCTTTGAATTTGGCAATGAAATAGCCTTTTTCATGCCAAAACAGATCAGAGCATGAGGCTTTTGACCAATTATGAGTGATATATCGCTTCATCTGATTGTAACCTGGGATTTCTCCTAATACTGCAATAATCAATGAATGCTTCCACTTTTCAACCTCTGTTGCAGTCTCTACTGGATCTAGTTGAATAACCACATTACCATCCACAATCGTTGGGGCTATGTAAGATAGAGCAAGGCCATTGGATGTTATTCGATTGTTAGAAAACAGATTGACCCACTCCGAAGCAGTGACGTCCTTGTTAGCTTTCGATTTCTGCGGATTTTCATCTGCATGTATATTTGGTTGCAATTGAACCATAGGTGATACACTTGAAATTGAAGCTATGCATGCATCCAGACTTTTGTTCTTTCCACTGTCAGCTTTGAGCATTTTACTATACAATTCAGTTGATTGTGCCAAGTTAGTAGCAAAATCAATGGTACCTTTGTCAATCTCATAATTCACACCTGGATCTGCCATTGTTGATGGTTTCTGAGAAGTGAATTGAGCTGATGGAGATGTAGTTGTTGTTAGTGAGCTTCCGGTAACTAGAATTGGTGCCTTCCTTGGCCGTCCTGGTCCATTTCCTTTGCCCTTCGCCATTGTTAACCACCGTTCCCACCAAGCGTAACCGCCGCTTGAAGAAACCGTCAGTGGGGAGGGTTTTTTCCTTTTGTTTATTTTATTTGTGAAAATTTTGAAACTACGTTTCTAATCCAATTTTCTTATTCATATTAATCAAAGCGACAAAGGGCTGAATCTCAGTGGATCGTGGCAGCAAGGTCACTCTGCCACTTACAATACCCCGTCGTGAATGGTTTAATATACCAAATGAATGAACTGGCTCTGAACTACGAAAGGTAAAGAATAAGAATGAAAGACTTGCTAGAAAAAATCAATGGCCAATGCTAATGGTTCCACAATTTTTTTTGTAAGTAAACAATTTTATTTATCAAATGAATATTCACAAAGCATAAAAACAAAACAAGTACCTCCTGGACAACTGACCCCATGGTTGCTCTATCTCTATCCGTCAGAACTTCCAGTAGCTACCAATACACTTATTAACACTACTCCTGTGGACCTATAGGCCAATCAGAGTCCGTTAATTTTTCTTTTACAAAATTAGCATATATTAATACACATGAAAAAATAAATATAATCACAAATTCGTGTTTCATGGCCACGAAACGCCATAAAATAAAATCGAAAGTCGCCTAAAAATTTTTGGACCCATCAGAATTGACCTGATGAATAGTAGTCATTACTTCTTCATGATCGATCCTCGCTTTTAGGCGTTTTAGGGCTATATAATAGGAATTCAGCCATTGTCAAGAATTCGGACGACCGACACCAAATCGCCTAAGATTTTGTGGGACTATCAGGAACGACCTAATGAACAATAGTCATTGCTTCCCCATGATCGTTCCTCGTTTTTTGGCGTTTTAGGGCCATAAAACAGGAATTTAGCACGATTTTCGATTTTTTCATGTGCTAATGTCCACGCCATCTTCATGAATTCGGGCGCCCGGGCCCGAATTACCTAAAATTTTGTGGGTCCATCAGAAACGACCTAATGAACAATAGTTATTGCTTCTCCATGACCGTTCCTCGTTTTTGACATTTTAGGACCATAAAACAGAAATTCAGCACGATTTTCGACTTTTCGTGTGCTAATGTCCATGCCAACTTCACGAATTCGGGCGATCGACCCCGAATCGCCTAAAATTTTGTGGGTCCATCAGAAATGGCCTAATGAACAATAGTTATTGCTTCTCTATATCCGTTCCTTGCTTATCGGCGTTTTAGGATTATAAAACAAGAATTCAGCACTATTTTTGATTTTTCGTGTGCTAATGTCCACGCCATCTTCATGACTGCGGCCGACCGGCTCAGAATCGCCTAAAATTTGGTGGGCCCATTATAAATGACCTAATGAACAATAGTCATTGTTTCTCCATGATCGTTCCTCGTTTTTGGCATTTTAGGGCCATAAAACATAAATTCAGCACGATTTTCGATTTTTCATGTGCTAATGCCCACGCATCTTCATGAATTTGGGAGACAGGCTCCGAATTACCAAATATTTTGTGGGTCCATCACAAACGAACAAATGAGCAATAATCATTACTTCTCCAAGACGGTTCCTTATTTTTTTCCGTTTAAATGCCATAAAATAGGAATTCAGGATGATTCCCAGATTTTTGTGTAATATAGTCCACAACATCTTCATGAATTCGGGTGAACGGCCCCGAATCGCCTAAAATTTTGAGCTCCCATCAGAGACGAACTAATGAATAATAATCATTGCTTCTCCATGATCGTTCCTCATTTTTAGCATTTTAGGGCCATAAAACAGGAATTCAACACGATTTTTAATTTTTCATGTGCTAATGTCCACGCCATCTGCATGAATTCGGGCGACCGGCCTCGAATCTCCTAAAATTTTACGGGCCCATAAAAAATGACCTATTGACAATAAACATTTCTTCGCCATGATCGTTCCTCATTTTTTCGCGTTTTACAGCCATAGAACAGGAATTCAACATGACTTCAAATTTTTTGTGTGTTGTAGTCCATGCCATCTTCATGAATTCAGAAAATCGGTGTCAAATCTCCTAAAATTTTGCTGGCCCATAAAAATGAACTAATGAAAATATTCATACCTTTACCATGACCGTTCCTCATTTTTGGCATTTTAGGCCATAACGATTCAGCAATTTTTGTGTACTATAATCCACGCCATTTGCATGAATACGGGCGACTGGCCCCCAATCTCCTAAAACTTTGCGGGCGCATAAACAACGACTTAATGAAGAATAGACATCGCTTCTTCATGACCGTTCCTCTTTTTTTGGTGATTTAGGCCCTTAAGAAAATAAGTCAGGATGATTCTCAGATTTTTGTGTACTATAGCTCCATGAATTCGGGCGGCCGGCCCTGAATCTCCTAAAATTAAACGGACCATAAAAAATGACCTAATGAACAATAGTCATGGCTTTCCCATAACCGTTCATCAGTTTTTAGCATTTTAGGATTATAAAACAGGAATTCAAGAGGATTCCCATATTTTCGTCTGCTATAATCCACACTATTTATATGGGTACGGGTGACCGGCCCCGAATATTCTAAAATTTTGTTATCCCATCAACAACGACCAAAGTAACAATAGTCATCGCCTCGCCATGACTTTTCCTCATTTTTTATCGTTTAAGGGCCATAAAATTGGAATTTCACCGGATTCCCAGATTTTCGTGTAATTGCCCATGCCATCTGCATGGGTCCGGGCTACCGGATCGGAATTGCCTAAAATTTTTCCGGACCAACAAAAATAACCTAAGGAACAATAGTCATTTCCTCTCCATGATCTTTCCTCATTTTTTAGCGTTTTAGGGCCATAAAACTGAAATTTCGCCTGATTTCGAGATTTTCGTGTGCTAGCCTACGCCATCTGTATGGGTCCAACCGAACGGACCCGAATCACCTAAAGTTATGTTGGATCATAAAAAATAACCTAAGGAACAATATTCATCTCCTCTCCATTACCATTCCTTATTTTTTTGGTCTTTTTAGGGCCAAAACACTAGAATTCTGCTTGATTCCTAGATTTTATGTGCTAAAGCCCATGCCACCTGCATGGGTTCGGACGACCGATCCCAATCTCCTAAGCTTTTGCTGGCCCATCAAAATGACCTAAGGAACAATATTCATCACATCGCCATGACTATTCCTCATTTTTGGCATTTTAGGGTCATAAAAGTGGAATTCCGCCCGATTCCCAGATTTTCGTGTGCTATATCCTATGCCATCTGCAGGGTCCGGGCGACCGTACCTGAATCCTAAAATATTGACGACACATCAAAAATGACCTAAGGAACAATGGTCATTTCCTATCCATGACCGTTCCTCATTTTTTGGCGTTTTATGGCCGTAAAACTGGAATTCTGCCCAATTCATATATTTTTGTGTGTTATAGCACACGCCTTTTGCATGGGTCCGGGCGACCGAACTCGAATCGCCTAAAACTTCATCGAGCCACCAAAAATGACCTAAGGAACAATAATAATCGCCTCGCCATGAACGTTTCTCATTTTTTGGCGCTTTAGGGCCATAAAACTAAAATTTTGCCTGATTCTCAAATTTTCCTGCGCTATAGCTCACGCCATTAGTATGGATCCAGGCGACCGGACCCAAATTGCCTAAAAAAATTTGGCCATCAAAACGATCTAAGGAATAATAGTCATCGCCTCGCCGTGATCGCTCCTCAGTTTTTGGTGTTCTAAGGCCATAAAACTAGAATTCCGCCCGATTCTCACACTTTCGTGTGCGATAGCCCTCGCCATCTGCATGGGTTAGGGCGATCGGACCCGAATCACCTAAAAGTTTGCCGGCCCATCAAAAATGACCTAAGAAATAATAGTCATCGCTTTGCCATGACCGTATTTTTTGGTATTTTTGGTTCGGCACATAAAACGACCTAAGGAACAATAATCATTACTTTCAATGATTGTTCCTCATTCTTTGGCATTTTAGAGCCATAAAACTGAAATTTCTCCCGATTCCCAGATTTTCGTGTGCTATAACCCATGCCATCTACATGGGTCCGGGCGACCGTACCTAAATCGCCTAAAATTCTTACGGCACATCAAAAATGACCTAAGGAACAATGATCATTGCCTATCCATGACCTTTCCTCATTTTTTGGCGATTTGGGGCCACAAAACTGGAATTCCGCCCGATTCCTATATTTTTGTGTGCTATAACCCACGCTATTTGCATGGGTCCGGGCAACCGAACTCGAATCGCCTAAAACTTCGACGGCTCGCAAAAAAAAGAACTAAGGAACAATAATCATCGCCTCGCCATGAACGTTTCTCATTTTTTGGTGCTTTAGGGCCATAAAACTAAAATTTCGCCCGATTCTTAGATTTTCCTACACTATAGCTCACACCATTAGCATGGATCCAGGCTACCAGACCCGAATTTCCTAAAACATTTCGGCCCATCAAAGCGACCTAAGGAATAATAGTCATCACCTCGCCATGATCGCTCCTCAGTTTTTGGCGTTCTAGGCTATAAAACTAGAATTTCGCCTGATTCCCACACTTACGTGTACGATAGCCCACGCCATCTGCATGGGTTAGGGCGACCGGACCAGAATCACCTAAAAGTTTGCCGGCCCATCAAAAATGACATAAGGAATAATAGTTATCGCCTTGCCATGACCAATCCTTATTTTTTGGCATTTTAGGGCCTTAAAACTACAATTCCGCCCTATTCTCAGATTTTCATGTGCTATAGCCCACGCTATCGGCATGGGTCCGAGCGACCGGACCCAAATCACCTAAAATTTTGTCGGCACATAAAAATGACCTAAGGAACAATAGTCATTGCCTCTAATGATCGTTCCTTATTTTTTGGCGTTTTAGGGCCATAAAATGGAATTCCTCCCGATTCCCAGATTTTCGTGTGCTGTAACCCACGCCATCTGCATGGGTCCGGGCGACCAGACCCGAATCACCTAAACTATTATCGCCCATAAAAAACGACCTAAGAAACAATAGTCATCACCCCACCATGATCGTTCCTCGTTTTATGGCGTTGTAGGGCCATAAAACTGGAATTTTGCCCGATTCTTAGATTTTCGTGTGTTATAGCCCATGCCATCTACATGAGTCCGGCCGAGAGAACCCGAATCGTCTAAAAATTTCCGGCCCATCAAAAATGACCAAAGGAACAATAGTCATCGCCTCACCATGACCATTCCTCATTTTTTGGCGTTTTAGGGCCATAATATTAGAATTTCGCTCGATTCCTAGGATTTTCGTGTCCACACCATCTGCATAGGTCCGAGCGACCGGATCTGAATCGCCTAAAATTTGTCGGCCTATCAAAAACAACCTAAAGAAACAATCGTCATTGCCTCTCCATGATCGTTCCTCCGTTTTGGCGTATTAGCGCCATAAAAAGGGAATTCCACCCAATTGTCAGATTTTCGTATGCTATAACCCACGCCATATCCATGGGTCCGGGCTACCGAACCCGAATCTCCTAAAATTTTGCTGGCCATCAAATACGACCTAAGGAACAATAATCATTTCATCCCCATGATCGTTTCTAATTCTTTGGTGCTTTAGGGTCATTAAACTGGAATTCTGCCTTATTCCCACACTTTCGAGTGCTAATGCCCACGCCATCTGTATGGGCCCGGGCGATCGGACCCCAATGGCCAAAAATTTTCTGGCCCTTCAAAAATGACCTAAGAACAATAATCCTTGCTCGCCATAATTGTTCCTCATTTTTTGAGTTTTAGGGCCGTAAAACATGAAATGTGCCCGATTATAAGATTTCGTATGTTATAGCCCACGCCATCTGCATGGGTCCAGGCGAGCGGACCTGAATCACCTAAAATTTTGTTGGCACATCAATAACGACCCAAGGAAAAATAGTTATCGTCACTCCATGATCGTTCCTCATTATTTGGCATTTTAGGGTTATAAAACTGGAATTCCGCCTGATTCCTAGATTTTCGTGTGCTATTTAACCCACGCCTTGTGTCCAGGCGATTGGACCCGAATCGCCTAAAAAAATTCGGTCCATCAAAAACGACCTAAGGAACAACAATCATCGCCTCGCCATGACCGTTCATCACTTTTTGGCATTTTAGGGCCATTAAACTTGATTTCTGCACGATTCCTAGATTTTCGTGTGCCACAGTCACTCTGTCTGCATGGGTCCGTGTGACCGGACCCAAATCGCCTAAAATTTTGTCGGCCTACCAAAAATGACTAAGGAACAATAGTCATCGGCTTGCTAATATTGTTCCTTGTTTTTTGGTGTTTTAGGGCCATAAAACTAAAATTCCGCCCGATTATCAGATTTTCGTGTGCGATAGCCCGCGCCATCTACATGGGACCGGGCGACCGGACTCAAATCGCCTAAAATTTTGTCGTACCATTAAGCACGACCTAAGGAACAATAGTCATTGCATTGCCATGAACATTCCTCGTTTTTTCGAATTTTAGGGCCATAAAACTAGTATTCCACCCTATTCCCAAATTTTTGTGTGTTATAGCCATGCCATCTGCATGGTCCAAGCAACCGGATCCGAATCGCCTAAAATTTTGTCGGACCATTAAATTCGACCTAAGGAACAACAATCATTGCCTCACCAAGGCCTTTCCTCATTTTTTTTTTTGCGTTTTATGGCCATAAAACTGGAATTCCGTCCGATTTCAAGATTTTCAGGTGCTATAGCCCATGCCATCTATATGGGTCCGGGAGACCGGACCCGAATAGCCTAAAATTTTGCTTCCCTATCAAAAGCGGCCTAAGGAATAATAGTCATTGCCTCAATCTGACTGTTCCTTATTTTTTTGGTATTTAGGGCTATAAAACTACAATACCACCAGATTTCCATATTTTTGTTTGCTATAGCCCGCGCCATCTGCATGGATACGGGTATCAGACCCAAATTGCCTATAATTTTGCTGCCCATTAAAAACAACCTAAGGAACAATAGTCATCACCTCGCCATGACCATTCCTCATTTTTGGCATTTTAGGGCCATAAAAGTGAGATTCCGCCCGATTCCCAGTGTGTGTTATAGCTCACGCCATCTATATGGGCCGAGGCGACCGGACCGAATTGCCAAAAATATTTTCGCCCCATCAAAAACACCTAAAGAATAATAGTTATCGCCTCGTCCTGACCGTTCCTCGTTTTTGGCGTTTTAGGACCATAAAATTAGAATTCCACCCGATTCCGAAATTTTCGTGTGCTAAGCCCATGGCATCTGTATAAGTCCGGGCGGTCGAACCTGAATCGCCTAAAATTTTGCCGGCCTATAAAAACTGATCTAAGGAATAATAGTCATCCCCGCGCCACGACTATTCCTTATTTATTTTTTTGCGTTTTAAGGCAATAAAAGTGGAATTCCGCTCGATTTCCAGATTTTTATGTTCTAAGCCCACGCCATCACCTTCTTAAATTTTTGTCGGCCCATCAAAAATGACCTAAGGAACAATAGTCATTGCCTCGCTATGACCGTTCCTCGTGTTTTTGTATTTCAGGGCCATAAAGCTGGAATTCCACCCGATTCCCATATTTTTTTGGTGTTGTAGACTACGCTTTCTACATGGTTTCGGGCGACCGGACCCGAATCGCCTAAAATTTTGTCGGCCCGTTGAAAATGAACTAAGGAACAATAGTCATCGCCTCGCCATGACTGTTCCTTGTTTTTTGAGTTTTAAGGCTATAACTCGCCTGATTCTCAGATTTTCGTGTGCTATCCCACGCCATCGGCATGGGTCGGGGCGATCAGATCCTAATCTCCTAAAATTTTGCCGGCCCTCCAAAAGTGACATAAGGAACAATACTCATCTTCTCTCCATGACCTTTACTCGTTTTTTAGCTTTTTAGGGCCATAAAATTAGAATTTAGCCCGATTCACAGATTTTCGTGTGTTGTAGCCCACGTCATCTGCATGGATCCGGGCAGTCAGACACCAATCGCCTAAACTTTTGTCTGCCTATCAAGAATGACCTATGAAACAATAAACATTGCCTCTCCATGATCGTTCCTCATTTTTTGGCATTTGAGGGCCCAAAAATTGGAATTCGCCCAATTCCCGAATTTTCTTGTTCTATAGCCCACGATATATGTATGGGTCCGGACAACCGGACCCGAATTGCCTAAAATTTTGCCGACCAATCAAAAACGACCTAAGGAGCAATAGGCATCACTTCGCCATGACCGTTTCTTATTTTTTGGCATTTTAGCTCCATAAACCGTGAATTCCACCCGATTCCTAAATTTTTGTGTGCTATAGCACATGCCATCTGCTTGGGTCCGGGCGGTCGAACCCGAATCGCCTAAAATTTTGTCGGTCTATCAAAAACGACCTAAGAAACTAAAATCATCGTCTCCCCATGACCGTTCCTCATTTTTTTGGCATTTTAGGGCCATAAAACTAGAATTCTGCCCGATTCTCAAATTTTCATGCGCTATAGCACACACCATCCGCACGGGTCCGGGCAACCAAACCCAAATCGCCTAAAAAAATTATATCGGCCCATCGAAAATGACCTAAGGAACAATTAAAGTTGCCTCGTCATGACCGTTCCTAGTTTCTCGGTGTTTTAGGTCCATGAAACTAGAATTCTACCCGATTCAAAGATTTTGCGTGTGCTATAGCCCACGCAATCTGTATGGGCCCGGGCGACCGGACCTAAATCACCTAAAAATTTTCACACCCATCAAAACAACCAATGGAATAATAGTCATCGCTTTGCCATGACCGTTCCTCATTTTTGGCATTTTAGGGCCATAGAACTGAAATTCCGCCCGATTCTCAGATTTTCGCGTGTTATAGCCCACGCCATCTGCATGGGTCCGGGCAACCGAGCCCGAATCACCTAAAATTTTATTGGCCCATCAAAATCGACCTAAGGAACAAAAATCATCGTCTCGCTAGGACCGTTTCTCGTTTTTACCATTTTAGGGCCATAAAACTAGAATTCTACTAGATTCACAGATTTTTTTGTGTTATAGCCCACGCAATCTGTATGGATCAGGGCAACCGGAACCAAATTGCCTAAAATTTTGCCGGCCAATAAAAAACGAACAAAGAAACAATAGTCATCATCTCACCATGATTGTTGCTCGTTTTTGGGCGTTATAGGGTCATAAAACTGGAATACCGCCCGATTCTTAAATTTTCATGTGCTATAGCACACTCCATCAGCATGGGTCCCGGCGACCGGACTCGAATCGCCTAAATTTTGTCGGCCCATAAAAAATGACCTAAGGAACAATAATCATCGTCTCGCCATGACCATTCCTTGTGTTTTTGGCGTTTTAGGTCCATAATACTGAAATTTCGCCCGATTTCATAATTTTTGTGTGCTATAGCCCACGCCATCTGCATGGGTCCGGACGACCGGACCTGAATTGCCTAAAATTTTGCTAGCCCATCAAAAATAACCTAAGGAACAATAGTCACTGCCTCACCATGACCGTTTTTCATTTTTAGGTGTATTAGGACCATAAAATTGGAATTTCGCCCGATTTCCAGATTTTTGTGTATTATAACCCACGCCACCTACATGGGTCCGGGCAATCATAACCGAATCGCCTAACTTTTTTCGGCCTGACAAAAACCACCTAAGGAACAATAGTCATCGCTTCCCAATGATTGTTCCTCACCTTTTGGCATTTTAGGGCCATAAAACTAAAATTTCGCCCAATTCTTAGATTTTTGTATGTCGCCATCTGCATAGATCCGGACGACCTGACCCGAATCGCCTAAAATTTTGTCGGCCCATCAAAAACAACATAAGGAACAATAGTCATCGCCTCTCCATGATTGTTTCTCGCTTTTTGGCATTTTAGGACCATAATACTGAAATTCCGCCCCATTCCTAGATTTTTGTGTGCTAGCCCACGCCATCTACATGAGTCTGGGCGACCGGACACGAATAGCCTAAAATCTATGTCGGCCCATCAAAAAAGACCTAAGGAACAATAGTCATTGCCTCGCCGGGACCGTTCCTCATTTTTTAGCGTTTTAGGGCTGTAAAATTAGAATTTTGCCCGATTCCGAGATTTTCGTTTGCTATAACCCACGCCATCTCCATAGTCTGGGCGAGCGGATCTGAATCGCTTGAAATATTTATCGGCGCATCTAAAATGACCTATGGAACAATAGTCATCAGCTCACCATGATCGTTCATGTTTTTTTGTGTTTTAGGGCCATAAAACTAGAATTCCGCCAGATTCCTAGATTTTTGTGTGCTATAACACACGTCATCTGCATGGGTCCCGGTGACCGTACCCAAATTGCCTCAAATTTTTTCGGCCATCAAAAATAACATAAGAAACAATAGTCATCGCCTAAAATTTGTCGGCCCATCAAAGATGACCTAGGGAACAATAATCATCGCATCGCCATGACCGTTCCTTGTTTTTTGGCATTTTAAGGCCATAAAATTAGAATTCATCCCGATTCTCAAATATTCGTGTGTTATAGCCTGCATGTTTCTGGACGACCGGGTTCGAATAACCTAAAATTTTATCAGCCCATCAAATATGACCTAAGGAACAATAGTCAACGCCTCGCCATGACCGTTCCTCATTTATTGGCGTTTTAGGGCCACAAAACTGAAATTTTGCCTGACTCCGTGATTTTTGTATGATATAGCCCACGCCATCTGCATGGGTCCTAGGGACCGGACCCGAATCCGCTAAAATTTTGCCAGCCCATCAGTAACGATCCAAGGAACAATAGTCAACGCCTCGCCAAGTCCGTTCATCTATTTTGGCATTTTAGGGCCATAAAATTAGAATTCTAAGTGACTCCCAAACTTTCGTGTGTTATGCTATGCTCACGCAATCTGCATAGGTCTGAGCGGCCGGACCTGACTAACCTAAATTTTGTCTGCCCATAAAAAATGACCTAAGAAACTATAGTTATCCGCCTTGTAATAACTGTTCCTCATTGTTTGCGTTTTAGGGCCATAAAACAGGAATTTAGGCCGATTCTCATATTTTCGTGTGATATAATGGGTCCGAACGACCGGACCCGAATCGCCTAAAATGTCATGACCCAAAATGATGGGCCGCAACGGGAACCCGGTACATTACTCAACTGAGTACCAACGTAACATATCTTTCGTATCATTTTATCATAGGTAAATGAACCAGAGTAAAGCATGAGGGAATACGAACTCATACATATGACATACTGGCCTATAAGAACAAAATGATCACTCTTACATTGAACATAGGTCAACAAGGCCATATAATCTTTTACGTACACGACATATGTCTACAAGCCTCTAAGAGTACATAAATATCATAAAGGTCGGGACAGGGCCCCGCCATACTAATCAATACATGTCCTAATCACACTGACCAAATAAGCAACTCCGGAGCAAATAGAGCGCACCAACACCTTCCTGAGCTGATAGCCTACTTGGAGAACTCTCAACCTGTCTATCGGGACCTGCGGGCATGAAACCCGCAGTGTCCCTAGGAAAAAGGGACGTCAGTACAAATGATGTACCGAGTATGTAAGGAATGAAAATTGATAAATAATATACATGAGAGAAACATGGAGTAAAAGACTCAACATGTATGAATCATTTAATATTATAATATCATTCATATGTGTATAAATATCATGCCATGTATAGGTTTATGCGTTCATAACATCATCAAGCCTCTAAGGGCATCTCATAATATCATCTCGGCCACTGTGGGCAAAATCATCAACGTATACCAGTTGATCAGGTGGTGGTGCATATATAATGACGTAACCTTTTCCCATATACATATATATACACACACATATATATATGTGTATATAACGTCGTCTGGTCATGGATCAATGTACATGTATAAATGAAATGCAATGCATGAGAAGTACGTCAATAAAATCTCTCGGAACGTTAAGACCATTATGCCTCTGATTAATATCATGAAATAAACTTTATCAACTTACGTATTTTCTGAGACCCATGAACAGACGATAGAATAATAAGACATATGGAAATCAAGAACATAGGAACTTCTAGTATTTCTATGAATAGAGTGATTTATGGAAGTTGTGCAATTGCTCGTTTCGTTTGTATCGTATGGATCATGCCAAAAGGAAAGAAGGGATAGACTTAACATACCGAGCCGATTCTCTTCACAATCCTTCTAACACACGTCAAACGCGACAAAACATATAACGACGGATCGAAGTAGGAAAAAATCCGTATGATATTCTTGAGAAACATTGTACCGTGTTTTCTTAGAATTGCATCTCACGCATAATTGGATCTTGTATGAATTTTGCTGAAGCCTCAACCACACTTTGTATTCATAAGCCTTTCATTCTTGTGAATTTAGAGAACCTCCCACGTTTGAAGCTATTAGAAAACCAAATAAAGTAGGGACCAAAGTCTCTTAAGATTTTGCTGAAACCTTCTTTGATATGTAGAGATTCAAAAATGAATTAGAGAGGTTCTCTTAACCCTTGGGAGTGGGCCCCACTTAGTGGCTTAGTTGGCCAAAGACTTCTCCAAGTTCTGCCACCTCTTATGTGAATTTAAGAGTCATTTACTTGATCAATCTCGTTGCCACGTTAAGGTTCATTAAACCTTATCCAAATATTTGAATTAATTAGTTAATCTCCCACTAAAAATCATTATTTACCCAATTATCCACATAATTAAGGATTATCTCAAATTACTTAAAATACTAGTTACTTTTAACATACCTTATACACCTCACTATCATGGTCATGTGGTACCTTGTATGGCACAAGTCCATAAATACCAGGTATTATAGCTTAGACTGTATTTTATCTCAAAATATCAATCTTCGACGAAACTCATTTTCTTCGATTCGCTTACCCTCTCACCTTCACGAATTTATTTATCACTTGTTTGAAATAGCATAATACTGATTATCTCCAAATAATCTTGTCCTTGAACTGATGTCAATTATCTTACGACAAATTCAACGTACAATACTACAGGGTGTAACATCGTCCTAATATAATATTGCGGAGCGTAACATCATCGTAATATAATACTGCGGAGCGTAACATCGACGTAATACTGCGGGGCGTAACATCTCATTTCCAAGCTTATATCAATTTACTTATGGCGTACTTCCACGTACGAAAACGTGGTGTGTAACATCATTTTCCCATTTGGAATATTCATCCTCAAATGTTGACTTATGTACTTATCATTCTCATAACTCATAGCTCTTACAAATACTTTAATACTCTCCTTGACATTTAGGCAATTGTTCTTTGAATAAATCCAGAGCCGGGCTTTTCCCCCTTCAGGTCTCTTTCTCACATCACAACTTGTGGTCGGAATCTTTCCAATCTTGTAACTGTTGCTACCTTCCATCATGCAGCATGTACGACTCTCACCTTGTAAGTGCACCTATGCGACTCTTCTTTCCTTTTTCCACCAGTTTTAAGCCAATCTCTAGGTCTCACTTTGTAAACATATACAGATCTTAACAAGATGTCCCTCTGGCATCTACGGGTATACTGAAGTTCTTCGCTCGGTACTTTGTTGAACTTACAAATACTGCTATATCTTATTTCATAGACCCGGTTATCCGTTCGTATGACTTTACTGCATCTAGGTAGGTCATACTATACCATAACTCTTACTTCGATTTATCATTACTAAGGTCTGCTACCAAACTCCAGGTTACTCTTTCGCTGCTTATCATATATGTATAAGTCTAAGTCCTTTAATGCTTCCTCATTACTGTTCATCTTAAGAATGACGGCCTACTCTCATTTCATACTTTGTAACTCTTATCCATCCATTGTTGATTCACTTCAATATTGAACTATAATCTACCATTGATAACTTGACCTCTTATGTAACGCTGCCGCTAGGGCTCACGTCTCATTGGGGAACATCTCTAGTAATTAGACTGATCCACCTAGGGGCGATACTATACTTCCATAACCATATTTTATAGCATCCCAATGTGATTCACCTTACGTGGGTATTTTATTCCCGTACAATTCATGGATCCCTTCTTCTTCTTCTTCTTTTCAAATCATTTAGGCCCAAACGTCATCCTTTATCTATTCCACTTACACCCTTCTTCTACTATCAGGGCCAGCATTCCGTCTCTTCTAGATGCTACTTATGATGAGTAACTCTTTTGAGTTCATTCAGGCTATACTGAGCTTTCTATAAATTAGAGAAACCATCAGCTCTCTTGTTTTCATGGGCTTAATCCTGAGGACTTATCCATTCTTGTTACCTTCTCACTTGCCCTTTCTTATCCTTACTCCTGTCTTCCTAAAACCTTGTCACTTTACCATACTTTAGCTTGCGACCTACACATATCTATTTATACTACTCGCAACCTTCCTTCAACTTACTTGCGCGATATATTTCCTTGTGTTATTCTGGAACATCAAGCGAGACATCACATCGTCTCTAACTCTTCTTTACTCTCTTAACTAGACCTCTCGGTACCTAGAAACCATAGGCTGGAGGATATGGCACTAACGATGCCGCTATCATTCCTGGATACTGAATCCCAATGCTTCTAGCCCTTTATCTGAAGTATAGATTATTCACAACCTTCTGCACCTGAGTATCTCGTATATTGTTCATTCTATCATAGGTAAATGAACCGGAGTAAAGTATGAGGGAATACGAACTCATACATATGACATACTGACCTATAAGACCAAAATGATCACTCGTACATTGAGCATAGGCCAACAAGGCCATACAATCTTTTGCGTACACGATATATGTCTACAAGCCTCTAAGAGTATATAAATATCATAAAGGTCGGGATAAGGCCCCGCCATACTAATCAATACATGTCCTAATCATACTGACTAAATAAGCAACTCCGGAGCGCACCAACACCTTCCGCTGAGCTGATAGCCTACTTGGAGATATCTCAACCTGTCTATCGGGACCTGCGGGCATGAAATGAGGCGTCCCCAGGAAAAAGGGACGTCAGTAAAAATAATGTACCGAGTATGTAAGGAATGAAATTCAGTAAATAATAGACATGAGAGAAACATGGAGTAAAAGACTCAACATGTATGTCTGAATAGCTATGTGAATCATTTAATATTATAATGTCATGCATATGCGTATAAATGTCATGCCATATGCGTTCATAACATCATCAAGCCTCTGAGGGCATCCCATCATATCATCTCGGCCACTGTGGGAAAATCATCAACGTATACCAGCTTATCAGGTGGTGGTGCGTATATAACACCGTCTGGTCATGGGTCAATATACATGTATAAATGAATGCAATGCATGAAAAGTACGTCAATAAAATCTCTCGGAACTTCATAAGACCATTATGCCTCTGATTAATATCATAAAATAAACTTTATCAATTTACGTATTTTCTGAGACCCATGAACAGACGATAGAATAATAAGACATATGGGAATCAAGAACATAGGAACCTTTAGTATTTCTATGAATATAATCATTTATGGAAGTTATGCACTTACTCATTTCATTTGTATCGTATGGATCATGCCAAAAGGAAAGAAGGAATAGCCTTAACATACCTGAGCCAATTCTCTTGACAATATCCTTCCAACACACGTCAAATGTGACAAAACATGTAACGACGGATCGAAGTAGAGAAAAATCCGTATGATATTTTTGAGAAAGACTGTACCGTGCTTTCTTAGAATTGCATCTCATGCATAATTGGATCTTGTATGAATTTTGCTAAAGCCTCATCCACACTTTGTTGTCATAAACCTTTCACTTCTGCAAATTTAGAGAGCCTCTCACGTTTGAAGCTATTAGAATACCAAAGAAAGTAGGGACCAAAGTCTCTTAAGATTTTGCTTAAACCTTCTTTGATATGTAGAGATTCAAAAATGAATTAGAGAGGTTCTCTTAACCCTTGGGAGTGGGCCCCACTTAGTGGCTTAGTTGGCCAAAGACTTCTCCAACCACCTCTTATGTGAATTTAAGAGTCATTTACTTGATCAATCTTGCTGCCACGTTAAGGTTCATTAAACCTTATCCAAATATTTGAATTAATTAGTTGATCTCCCACTAAAAATTATTAATTACCCAATTATCCATATAATTAAGAATTATCTCAAATTACTTAAAATACTACTCACTTTTAACATACCTTATACACCTTGCTATCATGGTCATGTGGTACCTTGTATTGCACAAGTCCATAAATACCGGGTATTATAGATTAGACCGTAGTTTATCTCTAAATGTCAAACTTCGACGAAACTCATTTTCTTCAATTCGCTTACCCTCTCACCATCACGAATTTACTTATCACTTGTTTGAAATAGCATAACATTGATAATCTCCAAATAATCTTGTCCTTGAACTGATGTCAATTATCTCACGACAAATTCAACATACAATACTACAGGGTGTAACATCGTCGTAATATAATACTGCGGAGCGTAACATCATTGTAATATAATACTGCGGAGCGTAACATCGACGTAATACTGCGGGGCGTAACATCTCATTTCCGAGCTTATATCAATTTACTTATGGTGTACTTCCACGTGCGAAAACATGGGGTGTAACATAAAATATTCCCGGCCTTTCAAAAACGATTTAAGGAATAATAGTCATCGCATTGCCATGACTTTTCCTCTTTTTTTGCATTTTATGACCATAAAATTTGAATTCCACTCGATTCTCAAATTTTTGTATGCTATGGCCCACGCCATCTGCCTGGGTCCGGGCAATCGGACTCGTATAAAAAAATTTGTCGGGCCGTCAAAAACGACCTAAGAAACAATAGTCATTGCGTCGCGATGATTGTTTTTTGTTTTTTCCTATTTTAGGGCCATAAAATTGGAATTCCGCCCGATTTACAAAATTTTTTGTGCTAGCCCACTCCATCTGCATGGGTCCGGGCGACCTGATCTGAATTGTCTAAAAAATTTTCGCCCCATCAAAAACGACCTAAGGAACAATAGTCATCGTCTCGTCATGACCGTTCCTTATTTCTTTTGTCTTCAAGGGCCATAAAACTATAGTTCCGCCTGATTTCTAGATTTTCTTGTGTTATAGCTCATGCCATTTGCGTGGGTCATGGCGACCGGACCAAAATCGCCTAAAATTTTGCGGCCCCATCAATAACAACCTAAGGAACAATGAAGTGGACTATGAATTCACGCGACTAGCTCTGCATTGTATAAAATTTTTCGGGACCATAAAATAACCTAATCAATAATAGTCATCGTAATCACCATGGCCGTTTCTCTTTTTTTGGCATTTTAGATCCAATAAACATGAATTCAGCACGATTCCCAAATATTCGTGTACTATAGTCCACCATCTGCAAGCATTCGAGCGACCGGCTCCGAATCGCCTATTTTTTGCGGGACTATAAAAAATGATCTAATGAACAATAATCATCGCTTCACCATGACCGTTCCTCATTTTTTGGTAGTTTAGGGCCATAAAACAGGAATTCTGCACGATTTCCAGATTTTCTTGTACTATGTCCACACCATCTGCATGAATTCAAGCGATCAGCTCCGAATCGCCAAAAATTTTGCGGTACCATAAAAACGACTTAATGATCAATAGTCATCGCTCCGCCATGATTGTTCCTCGATTTTGGGCATTTTAGGGCCATAAAATAAGAATTCAACATAAATGAATCCGAAACACCAAAAAGCAACGTTAATCATAGTGAAACAGTAAGTATTGGTCACCGTCCATGGTTCTTGGCTTCATGCCTGTTGTTCCTAAGTATAGTTCACTAAAAAAAATTATTTCAATTGTTAAAGAGATTTTTTGGTAGGGAAACTACCAGCTATATTCATTTATAAGTCGTTTATTACAAAAATTGGCCAATTCATTAAATATTAACAATATTAGCCAAATATTGCTAATATTTCAATTAGCTATTTGTAGCCAAAAGAGAAGGTTAAATCTTTATTTTATTTTTTTGAGTGGGTGTTATTAATTAGAATAAATTGGGTATATCTTAAGGAGTTTGAATCTCAGTTTTGGGATGATTTGTGGTGCTTTGAGGTGGTTTGAATTAAAATTCGAAGTAGAAGATAAAATATGGAAAAAAATAATACGTTTATCACACTGTGTATCATTTGTGTATATGTATCATATTTGTATCAAATGTGTATCGCATGTATACCCATGTATACCTGTGTGTGATATATGCGTAAAACATGTTCGATACATTTGTCGCAGAAGAATTTTTTGAACTCGATTTTAACTACCAATTTTGATACCAAATCAGTCCAAATCACCTCAAATCTTCCTCAAAATTGTATATTGACTCATCTATATGTTTTCAATGAATTTCAATCATACCCATTGAAAAAGGTCATTTTTTGCTTAGATTTTTGTATATACTCCCTCCATTTCATTTTAGATGAGGTAGTTTGACTCGGCACAGAGTTTAAAAAGAAGAAGACTTTTGAAACTTGTGGCCTTAAAAGCTTAAGAGGTAAAAGGTTTGTGGGTCCATGACATTTGTGTGGATATAAAAGCTTCTCATTAAGGGTAAATGAGTAAAATGAAGAGTTTAAAGTTGAATTATTTCCAAATTAGAAATGTGTCATTTGTTTTGGAATAGACTAAAAAGGAAAGTACCTCATCTAATATGAAACGGAGGGAGTATATTTTTTGTATTTCATCACCTTGTTTGCTACCTCATCTATAAAATTTTCTTTCTGTCTTGCATCTAATGTTGCTGATCACGCTTAAAAATATGAAAGGAGATCTTTGCGTGTGATTCTTGGAGAGAAAGAACCTTATTTATTTGGATTTTCAATTTTTATATGCAGGGGCGAATTTACCTTAGACCAAGCGGTGTCACGTGACACCGCTGGGTCGGAAAAGTTTACTAAATAGGTATATATAATTAAAATACAAAACTAAAAATTGGATAAATATAAAACAGTGACACCACTCAGTGCAAAGAGCTAAGTAGCTCTCTTGGTCAAGCGCGTTGTTTTTCTAGGGAAAGCCAAGGTTCGAATCCTCATAGCTTTATTAAGGTCTTTTTATTCCTTTCATCCGTTTCAATAAGTTAGTTCAGCTATTTTTTTTCTTCTTCATCTCGTTTCTCAGCTATGAAGTTAAGAATGATTTAAGGAATCAAATAAATAATGAGCTTTTTGTTATAAATAGAATTTTATTTATGGTGAATGTCTATATTTAGAGAGATTCTAGGGTTCATTGCTTGGTGGCTAAGTCACCCTCTCCCTATAAATAGAGGGTTCTATTCCATTGTAATTCGTCCCAAATCAATAGGAATTCTCTCTCTCTCTACTTTTCTCTGCAATACTCTTCTTCTTCTTTTATTGTTTTATAACACGTTATCAGCACGAGACTCTAACCAATTGAGTAGAAGCTTTGGGATTGAGCTTAATGATTTCCATGAACTTCCTTCATGATTAAATTCTGGATTTAAGGTAAGTATTTTACCGTATTTTTCTCTTTTATTCTATACTTTGATTTTAAATACAAGTAAAGAGAACAAAGTTTGATTATAACTCTAATGGAGTTTGTAAGAAATTATAACTACCTGAAGTGGTAAAATTTCTATGCCTCGCCATGATCAAATTCATGTATGATTGTGGGCAAAGAATTGAAAACCCGTCCCATTGAATTTGCTTCATTCTCATTCGCTTAAGAGAATGTGATAGCAGTATGTGATAAGTCTGAAAAAGATAAAATTATTACTATAAATGTATCAATGGACGTGGCAATGGACCCGTCGTCTCATGTGTTACTGCTCCGTTTTTCCCGTTTATTTCTTCTTCATGTTTCGTTATCGGTATGTGGTGTGTGAGAGTTGATTTGGATTGGTTTTGATAAGAAATGAGACACTTAGTCTCTTTAAGGAAGGCTTATTTTGGAAAAGTCAACCGGACGTTGACTTACGAGTTAGAAGGTTCGGATGTGATTTCTGGTGATTCGGTTAGCTTCGGGAAGTGATTTGTGAATTAGGAGTGTGATCGGAATTGATTTTGGAGGTCCGGTGTAGAATTAGGCTTGAATTGGCGGAGTTAGTATTTTGGCAAATTCCGGTTGATAGGCGAGATTTTGATCCGAGAGTCGGAATGGAATTCCGAGAGTTGCAGTAGCTTCGTTAGGTGATTTTGGATATGTCTGCAAATTTTCAGGTCATTCGGACGTCATTGGTTGGGTTTTTTATCGAAAGCGCATTCCGGAAGTTTTTGAAGAACTTAGGCTTGAATTCGATGTGAATTGATGATTTTAGTGTTGTTTTGTGTGTTGTGATGATTGGAACAAGTTCGCATGATGTTTTGGGTTATGTTGGTGCCTTTGGTCGAGGTCCCGGGGGCCTCGGGATGATTTCGGATGGCTAACGGGGAGTTTTTGAAATTTCATACAGCTGAAGGCATGCTGTTTCTGGTATTCTCGCTTCTGCGGGTCTTGGACCGCAGAAGCGGAGCCGCTTAAGCAGAGCTGTGATCGCAGAAGCGGCGAGGAGATGGAAGGCAGGATCCGCATAAGCGAAAGAGCGGACCGCAGAAGCGGTACCGCTGGTGCGAAAGTAGAACCGCAGAAGCAGGTTTTTGGAAGTTTAATGAAGACCGCAAAAGCAGAAATTTGGCCGCAAAAGCGGTCCCGCATAAGCGAAAGCGGGACCACAGAAGCGAAAACTAGACTGTTCAGAAGGGTTTTTATTTAATATTTCATCCGCGAGCTTGGGATAATTTCCACCATTGTTGGGCGACCTTGGGGGCTTTTGGCGAGAATTTAAGATAGTTTTGATTGGGAATAGATTGGAGGTAAGTCCCCTGACTTAAATACATGAGGTTATGATAGATGTAACATGGAAATTGGTTGAAATTCATTAAAAAGGGGGTAAAACTAGGGCTTGAGTTTTTGATATTCCAAATTGGGATTTGATAGGTCATTTGAGCTCGGATTTGGGAGTTCTTGGTATGTATGGACTCGTGGCGAGACAAGGAATCCGGTAATGTGAGTTTTGTAATTTTTCGAGAAGCGGGCCCGGGGCTCGGGTTTTGCTAGTTTCGATATTTCTGTTATTTCTTGTTGTTTTCGATTGGGTATTGTTCCTTGGGCATATTGTAATGTATTCGCTCTGATTTTGGTTAGATTCGACGCGCGTGGAGGCCGATTCGAGGGGCAAAGGCGTCGCGGGCTAGAGATTTCGCCGGTTGGAGGTGAGTAATGATTGTAAATGATATCCTGAGGGTTTGAAACCCCGGATTTGCACCCATAGTGCTATATTGAGGTGACTTGCACGCCAGACAGAGAGCGTGGGGTAGAGCACCGTTGGGGATTGTGACTTGGTCCGTCCCGATTGTTGATTTTATCGCGTATTTCGCTATGACTTGTTGTTTTTCACTAGGACTTGGGCTTATTGCCATATTTGGGGCTTATTGCCGACTGTTTGAACTCCCTATGAGCTATCATCACTGTTTTCCTCACTATTTGAAATATTAGTTGAACTCAGTCCATTGTCATTACACTGTTTCCTGAACGCAACTATATTTTCACTGAACCTCGAGTTTTAACTGATATTTGAACTACTGTTTGAGCTGAGCATTATTGTTTCTTTACTGATGCCCGAGGGGCTTATGATTATTTTTGGGCTGATTGAGGCCGAGGGCCATATGTGAGGATATGCTGAGTGATGTGAGGAGGCTTTCAGGCCTCGAGTGTATTGTGAGGAGGCTTTCAGGCCTCATGTTGATATGTACAGGCTTTCAAGCCTTATGTTGATATAGTGCTTGGGCTGTAGGAGCCCCTCCGGAGTCTGCACACCCACAGTGAGTGCGGGTACCCATTTAGAATTGGACAGTGGTAACAATGACACTGTCATTCGTGTTTTTGTCAGGTAACAATGGCTGACCACTGGTAACAATGGCACTGAAACACGCGTTGGGTCAGGTAACAATGGCTGACCGGTCAGGTAACAATGACTGACTAGTAACGAAATTCGTGCCCGAGGGGCGAACTTTTATGTGTTCATCTTGCATACCTATTTGCATTATTACCTGCTATGTTGTGATATTTATGCCCGAGGGGCAGATTTTCTGTGTTAATCAGCACTAACTATTTAACAGTTTCGTAATTATTGAAAGGACCATTTTCGAAAGAGATTTGAACTGAGCCGAAATATTTCTAAAGAATACTCTGATTTCACTGTTTTCTCGAAAATTGTACCCGGCTTCTGAACAGCCCGTTGGTTGCTTTACGTGATTTCTTGCTGCTCAGTTATTATTTACTTCTATTACTCACTGAGTTGGAAGTACTCACTTTACTCCCTGTATCTCGCGTGCAGTTGCAGGTATCGTTCACCCGGTAGCGGGTTATTAGCAGATTGAAGGTATTATTATTGTAGCTGAGCAAGGTGACCGCCGGCGTTCGCGGCACCGGATGTTGTCTTTTGTTTTCCAAAAACTTTACTTGTATATATTTATTGTCCTGTAGTTGTGTTAAGGTTTTCTTTAGATGCTCGTGACTTGTGACACCCCGGTCGGGTTGTACGTACTGGTTATTATTGTCGTTAAGCTATATTTACCTATTCGTTTATGTTTAATAAATATTAGAGAGACGATTTGGGTTAGTTGGCTGGCCTTGTCTTCACGAGAGGTGCCATCACGATCGGGTTTGGAAATTGGGTCGTGACAAGTTGGTATCAGAGCCTAGGTTACTAGGTCTCACGACTCATGAGCAGGTTTAGTAGAGTCTCGCGGATCGGTACGGAGACGTCTGTATTTATCCTCGAGAGGCTGCAGAACCTTTTAGGAAAACTTCACATTCTTGGAACTCTTATCGTGCGTACTTGATTCAGCTTGAGATATAACTCTTGAAATTCCTTCCACACGCCTGTATGCGCACGTGAGCGCTTAGTGTTATATGCGCCTTGATGGCTTGTGATTCCCCGATCGAGGGGTGAGAGGTAATCTTTGTGAGTATGATGAGCCAGTCTGGAGGACTTGAGGCCGGATCTTTGCCTATGGCTCGAGCACTGAGGTGCTGATTGTGTGAGCAAATATTTTGAACTTACATGTTCGGTATTGTCCTTATTAGCCGGAATGGCGGTTGGATATCCATGTGAGGAGTATGTTAGTACTGCGAGATGTAATTATATGACTTGATAGTGACGAAGAAGTCTACAGGATAATAGATGGACTGTTAAGTGATTCAATTTCCTATTGTGGCTTGATGTGTAGCCCGAATTATGGGCGCAGGATGAATATTTTTTTTGTATCTCCTAGTTGAGAGGTAAAGTGCAATACATGTGGCGGTATGAGTTCAAGCTCAGGTAGTCTAAATTGACTGTGTAACGCATATGATAGTGGAAGGTATGCTGAAGTACTAAATTGAGGCGAAGCAGGTGGTTTAACTCCTGCGGAGTGTTCTTGAGTGGTATGATCCTTATGTGTATGTTGGTAGATCTCATGTGTAATGGAAGGGTATGTGTTGAAATTTGAGAATTCGGGTCGCTTAAGAGAGTGGACTCAGTTGATGTGGGGATGAATGCGAGGGCTGTAGAGGATTTCAGTACTAGATGATCTGTGTTTTCACAAACTGGTACATGACTTGAGTTTAATCTCACTGTGGCATAGTGGCATCATTATAGTAAAAGTGTTATGAATTGTTAAGGGTGTCTTGATATATGGCTTTGAGCCAAGTTGGGGAGGTCGCTGTTGATTAGCTGATTGCACGGTTATGTGCTATGTTGGTTACGTCTCAAGGTATGCTGGCGAAACAGTTCTAGTTGTGAAAATTGAGCCGAGGATGGCACGAGTGAAGCAAAATTTCGACAAAGGGTATATATGTTCCATAGGGTATGAGAATTACAGAATGTCTAGAGCTGTCGCTGGTAAAGGATGCTCGGTGCATAGAGCAAGAAGTTGCTTGGTTGTATTGGGATGAGGGTCTCATTTTACGGTACCGAAGTGCCAATAAAGAACGAGTGGTTCTATTCGTTAAATCAGGTAATTTGCAGATGAATAAGACTGAATGACTCTCGAGAAAGGTTTTAATGTGTTCAAGAATCTACATGTAACACTCAGGTGTTTTAAGGTGGTGTATGTGGCTAAAGACAGTGTTTTCAATAGAAAATGTCAAGACTTGTGGTATTTTTTTTATGTTGATCATGGGATCCTATGTGTCGGTACCTGGAAAGTAAAGGAAGCGAATTTAGATTCGCAGAAAGTTCTTCAGAGTAAAGCATTCTGGAATGTGGTATTTCTGGGAAACAATTGAGAGATTATTCAGTGGCCTATAAGTCTTAGACAGTGTGCTCTTATGTTCGAGTCTCGTGTGGTAAGCTTGGATTAAGGCATTGTGATGCTACAGCGAGGGAGAAATATCAAGTGAATGATGAATCAAAAGGGAAATTAGATAGATGGGAAAGACTTGATAGTAGACCGAATCGGTATGGTAAGGATGTGATTAATTCTTCGTATGTGTTCGAGGTAATGGGCTTTTACAGGTATTGTGCAGCAAGGCTCTTGAGTTCCGACAGCTTGCTTAGCTTGGTTCGGGTAGAAGGATTCAGTCCTGGCAGTTTAGCTTGTG